>NW_020956437.1:146779-148167 GCF_003031625.1 Empidonax traillii
GTTTTTTTTTTTTTTGTTTATTTTTAGTCCATGCTGCTGATTACCTTTTTTTGTTGAAGTCATTCTGCTGTGGATGAATTATCCGTAAGTTTAGTATCTGAAGACCAAACTCTATTTCCTCTGTCCAGGTTACTGCTAAATCTGCCCTGTGAGGGCATCTCAATGCACCTTTGGGACCTTTCCTGCTGGTGGAGGTTATATGCACACTGGCATCTCTTCGTGCCCCTTGCAGGACTCCCCTGAGTGTGAAACTCCTCAAAAGATGAGCCGTAAATCCCTTTGGCTCATCACAGGTGTTCTTTGTTTGAAAGCAGGTTGTGCTGCTCCTGTGGCAACTCAGGGATTTGGGTGGGAAAGGTAAATCTTTGATGTCGGCTGCTTCTCCTAAGGGCACACGGGCAGGGAGAGGAGCTTGGCTGCTGCTGGTCTGGGGGGAGAAATTCCTTCACTCAGCCCTAGTGTAAGTATGATGACTGCTGCACTTCATAAGCTGGAGGGTGAATGAACATTGACCTTCTTTGTCAGGTAAGACTACAAGGCGAAGAGAAAAAGCTTCCAGCTGAAAATACCTGAATGTCTTGTGCATGGCCAAGTCCTAACCCGGTACAAAACCTGGGGGGAGAGCTCATAATACGCTGCCAGATATTGGGCCAAACTGCTGGCCTCTCTTTTCCTGCTTGGGTTGAGCACTGCAGTTGTCAAGAAGAATAAATCTGCTGAGCTGTCTTTTATGGGATGTATTAGCTGCCTACCACCAAATCCTCTTAAGCTGGGAAAGGAGTGCTCCTTCTGCAGGCTGAGGGCTGGGTCTCCTGGACTTGACTAAGAGGTGCATGGAGGAACTAGCCATGACCTAGTTATCTTCCTGTTCTGTTGAAGAGAAAATGAGCCATGCAGGTGAGGAAGGGGGGGAAAAAAAAAAAGGGTAAAAAAAAAAAGCCCCAAACAAAACAACTAAAAAATTACGTGAGTAATGTGTAACTAAAGATTCTGGTGCTGAGCAGGAGAGCTCTCCTCACTAGCCTGGCCAGACTTGCCCTCAATTCCTTGTATCTCACGGAGGTAAGGAGTACAAGTACTAACAGAATTGTTACTGGGTTGTGTATGACTACAGTGACACTTGCATTGGTTTGTCTTGAATCTAGTTTGGATATGGTTCCCTCTGCAAAATTAGAGAAATGTTGTCTCACAGAAACTACGTAGCCAGGACCACCTGAGCTAGACTTGAGAAACCATGATGTGTGTGAGAAGTGACTGCTGGGGTGCAAGGCATCATCTTTGGGCTCTGGAGCAGTGTGGGGTTGTATTTCAGAGTAACAGCTGCTATTTTGGTACCAAAATTGCAATGTGAGAATTTTCCAGTTGCTTCTATTTAATGTTTGTGGTGA
>NW_020956437.1:148917-233520 GCF_003031625.1 Empidonax traillii
ATATGGTTCCCTCTGCAAAATTAGAGAAATGTTGTCTCACAGAAACTATGTAGCCAGGACCACCTGAGCTAGACTTGAGAAACCATGATGTGTGTGAGAAGTGACTGCTGGGGTGCAAGGCATCATCTTTGGGCTCTGGAGCAGTGTGGGGTTGTATTTCAGAGTAACAGCTGCTATTTTGGTACCAAAATTGCAATGTGAGAATTTTCCAGTTGCTTCTATTTAATGTTTGTGGTGAGCAATCAAATATTACAGGGTTGGCACTCAAACTGGACTCCCACAGGACTTCCACACAGCAGCAGTGTGTGATCTGGGTAGCAAACAGGCTTGGGATTAGGTTTGGGCAAGAAAAAAATAATGCAGTGACATAAGCTTTCAAGTTTGCCTTAGCACAGTTTCTGTGTAAACAACTGTCAGTCCCTTCTGTTAGTCCTGAAATAATTTGCAAAATAAGATGATTGCTTTAGAGCACTGAACAACGAGTAACTGTGGATATTTTCTTTTTGCCCTGGTCAGTGGACAGTGAAGAGGGTGGCTTGGCAAAGGTGAACAGGCTTATTGAGCCTGATGAGGCCAGGAGTAGCTGCCCAAGCTGAGCTCTCAGCAAGCTGACTGGGAATGTCACACACAGCAGCTACTTGTGAGCTTCAAGGTTCTGTGGTACAAGAGTGAAATAATTCACCATGCAGGAAAAGGGGTTTTCAGCTCTGCTGCTGTAAGGCAGTATCTTTTTTTTTTTTTTTTTTTTTTTTTTTCCTCCTCAGTGCTGGGAAAGAAAAGCTTAACAAATGCTGTAGTATTTGCCTGTAAACGGGGTAAGGGAGATCAGGGTAACAGGAAGTGAATTAAGAGTCTCAGAAGATGGGGGTTAGGTTAGCTGCTAAAAACTTCCTTTTTAGTGGTGCTGTAAAAACAGTGTCTGTACTCTTCTGTCACGGGAGTTGATTAATACCAAATTTCCAGTCCTGCTTGTCAAAGTAACTAAAGTTCAGTGGGGTGTTTTAGCGTTAGGGATGTGCTTACTGTAGTCTTATTTAACCCTTATTGTAGCAGTCTGTCAGCTGCTCTTGAAAGGCTTTGGGGAATCTGATTGCCATCAGCAGAGGTTGTATGTTAATTTTTTTTTTTTTTAAGTCATCTTTGTCTCTAGGAATATCGAGCGTAAGGTGAATGCTCAGTCTTTAAAAGCAAAGGTAACACGTCCTTTGTAAACTTCTGAGGTGGGAAGCCTGGAGAGACTTAGCTCTTCTTGAGAGGCTGAAACCCTGGGCAGGGACTGATTGAGAAAAATGCTTGGGTTACAATTGCTTTGGCCTAGAAAGTAAGTAGGAAGAAAAAGTTTGGTAAAACTTGCCATAAGTTTCCTAAGCCAGATACAAAATAAAGTAGTTAGTCATGAAGTAATTAACAGGTAAAATAGCAGGCTATTAATCTGCCAAACTATGTCTCAACTTTGTTTTCCTAACTTGAGAGAGCTCTGAAAAGCTGGGTTTGTTTTACAACTTCCACATTTCATTAAGACTTTGTTTTCAAATCTCGTTTGCTGGACAGAATGGAAAGTGTAGGGAAGGGCCAGTTCCTCAGCCCATGTAAAGGGATAACTGGTGTCCACCCCTGGGCATCCCAGGACATTCCCTGCTGGCAGCCCTCTTGTGCCTGCAACCTCTCCATTAAAAACAGGGCTGCATTGCCTCCCAGCAGCAAGGTGAGTTAATAAAGATGAAAAAGAGAAAGAAATTGAAATACCTCTTTTGTAAGCAACATTTTATAAACTCTCCTTTGTGCTTCAAAAGAAAGCAAAAGCCCTTTAGCTTAGCCCCACCAATGCTGTTTAACTGCATGTATTTAGTAGTAATGCAGTGGTTGAAACTTGTCCAACGCTAATAATTTCCATTATTACTGTGGTGCCAGGAGTCTGTGTTGGATGTGACACCCAGGAGGACACAAGTACCTCTTAAAAGCACGAGGGGAACCTAAAGGTAGAAGCCACAGGGGGTGATGCAGCTGCCTTCCTCCCCAAGAGGAGGGTGCTGGTGACAAACTGCAGCTCTCTTGCCCTCAGATTGCTGGGCTTGCAGCTAGGGCCAGGTGGGCACTCTTCACTTAGGGGATGATGATTTTCTGTGGTAATGATGGGGTCATGTTGGATGGATGCTGCCACATCCACCTGTCCTCACAGCAGGACAGCCCCCTCAGTGCTGTGCTGCCCTCAGTCCTCTCTGTCCTTCAGATCACACTGCAATTCCCAGGGATGTTAATTTTTGCTTTCAGGACCACGTTGATGATAGCTGTTACAGCCTGGAAGGTTGGACCCTGTCTGGGATGTGTGTAGCATGCATTATGCATTAATATTGTGTCATTTCCATTCCACCATGCTGCCCTTGCACAATCAACCCTGACCCAAGGATTAGCATCCCCCAAGCCTTTTCTGGCTGCTAAGCTCATGGCATTTCCCTTGAATACTGGATCTGGGCTCCTAATGCACCAAGCTCCCTGTAATTAAACATATCAGCTCCTGAAGGGCATTTGTGCAATCGAGGGAGTGAATCAGATGATTTTCCTTTGGGGCACTGAGCACCTGGAGCCTGTGGCCATCAGTTAATTATCCTGGCTGTGAGCCACCCTGCCCTAGACAGGAGGGCTGGGTATGTTTCCTTGGTTCACAGGCAGCATTTGTTTCACCTCCAGACTAATTTGCACTGGCTAGTTTGGGATCAGAACTGGTGGTGGAGAAAGGGCAAGGCAGGGCTGTATATTTTGCTGTATCTGACCAGCCTGGGCTCTTCCACCTCCTTGAAATGGTTGTGGTGAGGACACTGCTATTGGCCTGCTCTAGTCCTCACTGGCAGATGTATACCTGTAGGAGGCACAGCTCTGTGTCACCCCTGGCCCCTCTTGCACGTTGCCCCTGAACCCCTGGCTCCCAGCTCTCTTCTGCAGGCTCTGGTGAGCTTCAGGGGGCAGGGGCCGTGTGTGTGTGTGCCTCTGAGAAGCAGTGCCACCTTCAGTGATCCGCCTTGGGCTTAAAAAACCCCCACCAACCAAAGAAACCCCCTCTAAAACCATTCTGAGGGGGATGATGGAATTTGAACAGTCTTGTTCTGTTTGGGGGTTTTGGTTTTGTGGTGTTTTTTTGTTAAGTTGTTGGTTGGTTGGTTTTTGTGGTTTTTGTTGGTTTGTTTGTTTGTTTTTTGGTGTTGTGTTTGGTTTTTTTTTCCTGATAGTTGTTCTATTGGGAGTCCCGAAGGGTGTCCTGTAAGTACTGGGGTCAAGTAGAGGGCCTGAACAGGTGCCTTTCCTGGCCTCTCCAGGAAGCAGTGTTTCAACAGCAGCTTCCCACTGCCCCCATGTCCCTATGTCACTCATCCCTGTATCCCCATACCCTCCTGGTCCCCATATCCACCTCTCCCTATGTCCCCCATCCCCCTGTCCCTCTATCCCCATATCCCCCCTTCCTCATATCCCCATGTCCCTCTGTCCCCCTATTCCCGCGTCCCTATATCCCTGTATCGCCATGTCCCTCTGTGCCCCTATTCCCGCGTCCCTATATCCCTGTATCCCCATGTCCCTACATCCCCATATCCCGCTTTTCCCCCGTCCCGCATTCCCGGTCCCGGCGCTGCGGCAGCGCCCCCTGGCGGTCGATCGCGCGCACGGCGCCGTGTCCAGGAGCTGGTCCCCTACCCTGGAGTTTTCCGAGAGGGATGTGCACCGGGACGTGGGAAACACGAGCTGTTTTCACATCTCCTGCTCTCCTGCAGGAGACGGATCTACATCCAGGATATGGAAGGGCTGGTAGAGGGCGTTTCCACCATGCTCCCACGCTGAGGTCAGCAGGATGATGAGCATCAGATGGCGAGGCCAGAGGGAGCATCTTATGTGATAAGAAAGGAAGGTTAAAAAAAGCTCAAAACCTCTAGTCATCAAATGAAGTTTTTTGATAGTTTCTCTTGAAAACGTTTCCCCGTGGATCTGCCATCCTCGAGCTGCACATTCACACGGAGTCCCTGCTGTGCAGCCTTTGTACAGGGAGAGCACTGCCTTCCTTTCTCTTCTTTGGGCAGAGAGCCAGAATCTCACTCCTGACAATGGGCAGGAGCTAAAGAGGTCAGGCTTAAAATGCAGAGGAATAGGTATTTACAAGTCTGAGCAAAAAAATTAGACCATTGGGCAACAAGGTGCCTTTGGTGGCTGCTTGGATCACGAATTATTAATTCTGACTGCAGGTATGTCCACTGGGCCAAGTGCTATATTGCTGTTTGCAAGCACAGCAAACATAGTCAAGGCCTGAAATATTGTGTTTGAAGAATTTTTAGATCCAGCTGTTCCATGTATTTTGCTTCTGTGGTTCTTGCTGTTGCTTTAATTGGGCCAATTTGTTAGACCAGACCTGGAGTAACATTCTTGTCCTCGGTAACCAAACCTGGCTGCCTTGTACCAGGCCCTCCATTACAAGTGGGATTCAGGCTTCATCCAGCTCCCAGGTAGGATTTTCAGTTAAGCCCAGTGTGTTAGCTATATAATATATATAAATATATATGTTATATATATACATATAACACACTGTTGTTCAAATATAAAACCAGGAGGAATTCTGCCCTTGTTTAACCAGCTTCGTGGCCACTGTTCCCATGCATTGGACACAGAGACACAATAACAGCACAGTCCAGCTGCTTAAGGACTTGAAGGATGAAAGCTTACAGCTGCTTCTGGTTTAACGGGCTCAAACCAGCTAATGCATTTCCTGTGACTACACATCCTTCCTCAGCCCCTATCCCTCCGTTAATTAATTACTCCAGGGGGAATAGCCTTCCTTCTGCCGTGTTGGGGTGGCCCCAGGCCGACGTGGCTGCTAGAGCCGGGATCGTGGCAATGACTTTTCCTGGGCAGAGCACAGCCGTGTTTGAGCCCACAGCCACCCTGTGTCCCCCCGGGAATTCCCGGAGGGGACACGGCCATCCCGGCCCGCACCCAGAACGCTTTTCTAGGAAATACGGCCTCCCTCGGCCCTTCTATTCCAGAGAATACGCCTGCCGCCTCCTCCCGCCCCCCGCCCGTGACGGCATCGGGGCTGCGCCGCTAGACGGGGCACCTCGGCCGGGGCGGGCGCCGCTACTCGGGGCGTTACGGCGCCATGGCGGCCGAGATCCACTCGCGGCCGCAGAGCCGGCGGCCCGTCCTGCTCAGCAAGGTCGAGGGGCACCAGGACGCGGTGAGCGCCGCGCTCCTCATCCCCAAGGAGGACGGTGTCATCACGGCCGGCGAGGACAGGTGACCCGGGGCCCGCGCCTGGCGCTGGGGCGGGCGGGGGGGGGGGGGGCGGGGTGCTCTGTGGGGAATCGGCGGGGGCGATACCGCTGTGGGCGATGTCACTGTGCCAGGAGGCGCCCGGCCGTGGCTCCGTGGCTCTGGAGCCACAAGGAAATACCAAGCAATAAGAAATAGCCGGAGCCGCGGTTGCGGGCAGGGACTGGAGGCTCATCAGCTGTGAGGGAGGAGCGGCTCGGCGGAGCCCGCAGCCTTCCCCCTGCGGCTGTGTCCGTGTGCTGCGCAGCCCCTGCTCGCCCGTGTGTGCGGGGATGGGCTCTGCACAGGCTGCGAGCACAACCAGGGGCGGGGGGATGCGTTTCCCTCGGCCTCCAGCCCCGCTGAAGGGTCACTTGTGCTGCGTTGCTGCTTTCCCCGCCCTGTGCCGGCAGAGCCCGGAGCTCCCCGGGCTGCTCCGCCCGAAACGAGCCCGCTCCGATGGCTCGGCGTGAGGGTTCGAACCCGCTTCGTCCCGGCTGGGGCAGCTCGGGGAGCGATGTGGCAGATCCAGGTGGAGGGAGAGGGGGATGATGAGCAGCTAAGGACGGTGGTTTCTGCTTGGAAGGGAAAATGTCTTCGTCGCCTAATCCTGATCCTCTGGCTCACACAGCTGTGAAGCGGCTGCCACGGCAGCTGGTAATGGCATTAAGCAGTTATTCGGATAAAAGGCAAGTGGAAATGAGGAAGCAAGTAGCACAGAGGGGTTTGTGGCAGTGAGAGTTGGTGAGGAGGGGTCTGCAGTGTGGCGGTGAGAGATGGAATTTCCCTCGTCCTGTGTGGAAAGTGACTTTTAAACGTGAAGATGCTTCTTAGCAGCTACTGTTTAGAAACGGTGCCAGTGTCTTAAAGAAGCACGTCAAAAATAAGAAAGTGCACTCTTTGAGGTGTAGCTTGGTGGAGGGATAACTTTAAACTGGATTTGCATCAATTTTTGCGCGAATTCCTGTTTGAAAAGCCTGACCTTGTGAGAAACAGGAGTGTGTTATCTGAACTGGGTTTTCTGGCATTTATTTTAGGGTCAGAAAGCACAATCAGAGCAGTTGGTTGGTCTCTTCCCTTCCCATGGAGATGACTTTGTGCCGTACATGCTGGATAACGGGTTTTAGAGGGGACGGGGCAGATTGCTTTTTATTCCACTCTTAGGTGTGATTGTTCTGGTATCTTGGTGCTGTGCAGGCTGAAGTTGGGGTTTGGGTGCCAGCATGGGCTGCGCTCAGTTTGCTTTGATGTGCTTCCTGAAGGAGAGAAGAGGAAATAGTTAAAGAGTTCCTATCTGAGTTAAACCTGCACAGAGTTTCTTGGTGCAGGCGTACAGAGCCTGTGGTAGACAGTGCCAGCCTTTAAACCCAAGGTCTAATGCTGAAGATTAGCAGCCTGCATGTTTAGACTGTTGATAAGAGCCAAGGATGCAGCTGCATCTTTATCTGGACGAGTTTTGATATCAGAGCTGTGTGAGGAGAGCAGAAGCCGCTGCCCACCTTTGGTGTGTGTAATTTAAAGAGAGGCTGTGGACTCAGGGCACAACTCACGTCACCTGCCTTACTATGGGAATTTACTTAAACCTTTAAACTTTCAGAAAGTGCTGCACTATATTGCCTCTAATCTGGGATACCTCCTACAATACATCAAAGCCTACTCATGTATCCTTCACCTGCAGTTTAACGTGTTGTCAAACTTACTGCTCTGTTTGTTCACAAAAGCGCAGTGTAGGTGTTAATGCTGCGTAAAGCGATTGTGCTGCTCGCAGCAAGCAAAGTACAGAGTACAAGGAGCAAAAGAGCTACACTAAGAGTAGGGCTGAAGTATTTTTTATTGCACCTTAATGCAGCTAAGGCTGTCAAGTATTTCATAATAACCAGTCAGAGGAATGTGTTTACAAGTTAAGCAGTGAGGAAAACATTGGTGCTCAAACGTTCTCCAGGATTGTTGTTGATTATTCTCTCTTTAGAAAAGTGGTAGTTCTTTCTATTTCAAATTATATTTCCTAGAATTAGAAGGTTTTGTTTGTTTGTTTGGTTGGTTGGTTTTTTGAGAATACAAGAGATTCCACTGTAGATCTGTGAATGCCAAAAAAACTCTAGGGTTTTTTTAAAGTTCTGAAGATGAAAAAGGAAACAAGAATGCTGTCAGGAGATAGACAGTTAGTTTTCCCAGTCCAGCTTTTCATCAGGATACTTGCCATCTGTGAAGCTTTCTCAGAACTAATGTAAAAAGGACGATTAACTCCGCGTCCCTGTCGGCATCTTGCCTGACCCTGGCTCCAGGACAACACTGGGAATTGTTGCAGTGTGTCCCTCAGCACACAAATAGCCAAGGCTAGGTGAGTGTTTCCCAGCTGTAGTTGGGAATGCTGAGGGATGATAAACTGTGTGCAGACCCTAAATGCAAGATGAAGGTGATGTATTTACCACAGGCTCACAGGATCTCTGGAGTCACTGGCCCACCCGAGCGCTGCTGGTGTTTGGTGACCATCAGCAGCTGCTTAAATTGCAATACTAGGTTTTGTTGGGTTTTGGTTGTGGAACTTAAATATTGGTCAAAACACGTTTTAGTGAACAGAAGTTTGATAAAAAATATCAGCTCTAAGCTATGTCCTTGAGCTTCCACTGCACTATGATTAAACCAGACTCCAGGCTGCTTTGGGAACAAGGTCATTATTAGTCTAAATACTTTTGATTTGTTTTAACTACCAGAAAGATGCAGCCTTCTGTTCTTGCTAGGAAAGCAAGAACTGTTTTAGTGAGTAACTGTTGGTAATTGATTTCAGCTAGGAAAGCAATTGTTAGTGTTTTGAAGGTGTTAGGAAGGTGCAGAGCTTGGAACGGGGCTAGGGTAGCTGCGCAGTAACTTCCAGCAGTGCTTGTGTTGTAACAGGTTTGGATTTGGCTGATAATCTTTCATCGCTTCTTACTCCTCGACTTAGTGCAGTTGGCTTTTAGAGAGCAGCTTGTGTAGCACGAGCACAGACACAGCTGTAATGCGGGATTGTCTCTGCTCTCAAACCCCAAACTTTCTCTCCAGCACTGTTGGGCGCTTAATCACCCTGTAAAAGAGACAGTGAAAGCAATAAAGCAATCAAGAACAATGAAAAGTCTTAAAAATAGTTAAGGCCACACTCAGTACTGCTTGAAGATGGCTTTTGTGTGTGTTTCTTTATATTACATTAAAAAATCCTACCCGAAAACCACTTTGAATGGCTCTTCTATAAATGTGCACACTGTGCAGCTGAAAGCAACTTCTGGTTCAATACTGAATGTTGGGGAAGTTTGGAGGTAATTTTTAGTCTTGTTTTATTTCCTCCTGCCACTCTCATCTGTCTGAGTCTACTGTAATTTAAAAAGTATGTTCCTATCTCTGGGTGCTCCTTAATGAGTTTCAACATTTTAAGTCCTTACCGAGACTGCTGTGAAACCAGTCTGTATCTCTCTAGACCCGAAACAGGGAATGCTTAAGGAAAGGTGAGTGGTAGCCAGCTCTTCTCAGGCACTGAGCAGAGGACTCTCCATTTACTAAAGGCCAAGTTTTGAGAAGAGGGCTGAAGGCTCTGGAGTGGTTCTCATGATAAAGCAATGCTGAGGTAGAAGGAGATAGTGGGAGCAGCGTTACTGGAGGACATCTCTAGTCCTTTAAGCTAAGAACTAGTATTTCACAAAGTAATTTGTCCTAACATAAGGAGGTGCATCACAAAAACAGGATTGTATGAGAGAGAATCGAGGAGAAGGGGTATTTTGGCACAGGTCACTTGCTGACTACTGTGAAACGATCTCTTCAAATTTTGCTCAGTCAGAGCTTTGTATAATTAGATATAAAGCTGTCTGACAGCTTATCTTTGCAAGCATGAGGCGAGCGTAGTCTAAATCTTACTTAAACCAAAATAAGAAGCTTTCAGAAGTTAATTTTGCTAACTCTTGCAGCTATTTGCTTAGGCTCTTGACTTCAGTCAAGAGGGACTGTATTGTTGATGATCAATGCAGAAATTATGCTTCCATGAAACAATTTCTTAGAAAAGCCAAATTTCTGCTTCCTTTAGCTTAGTATCATTAACTGCAATACTGCAATACTTTCACTGCAAGTCTGCTTTTGAAAAGTCAGCAGTGGGTGGTCTCGATCACCATGATAAAACTCGGTAGTCTTTTTATGTAGAAAATAATTACGTGACCTTGGCTAGAAGTGAAAGAGTTGCATTAGTAAGGGTGGAAGCCAACATCTGGGGTGTTCAGAACAGTGTGAGTATGGTGGAGTTGCTTTACAGAGCAAGTTAAAAAGCAGATGAAAATAAATAGGTGCCAACTCATGCTACTACGGGCATTTGCATCATAAGAATGACTTGGAAACATCGTTTTTCCCATCCCATTGTTTGTCATGTTACCAAGAAATAGCAAATGCTTTTCTGAAGTGTTAACTTACTGACATAAGTCGATTATTGTGAAGAGGAAGTGATAGCTTTCAGGAGACAGTCTTAAAGCAAAATGTTTAGTGGGCTGGATTAATGGACATATGTCATTGATCTGGTGGAAAAGTGACTTGATTTAAAAGCTTAAAATTACTATTTTGGGGCAGTGTGTGCTCAGCTGTATTGATTTCAAGTTTTAGAAAAGTAGTACATTAAGGGTGGGCATTGTCTGCTTTATTTTTAGTGTTTTTTTAAAGAAGAGCCCTTAAGTGGATTGCAAAATTAGAATGCTGCCATTGTATCTTCAACCTGAAAAGTTCTAGTCTTGATGCAAGATACCAGCTCCCTGCTGTGTTCTTTCTGTTAAACTCTTTATTGTCAATCCTATATGATTTTTAGCAAAAACAATCCCCTAGTATTTTTCTAAAAAATTCTAAATACCAGGCCTTGTATTAGCTAACAGTAAACAGAACAATGCATCTCAGTGGAGTCTCTTGACAGTGTTTCCAGGTACCTATATTTACAGATCATTTAGGAATGAGGAAGTTGGATTTAAACAGTAACAAAAAGGCAAACAATGGCTTGGAGAGGAAATTTCAAGTAGACTTAAAATAACCTGAGCACTGTCTACATGTGTGCCCTTAACTTCTTGATGTAGAGTCCCCTCAAATATGTCTGTTGTAGGAATGTTTTTAATTGACAATAGCTTTCCATTTCCTTGCTGGTCTCTTATATCCCTCCTCCCAGGATTTTATAGTCACAAGAGTTAGTGTAATGCTAAGTGTTCTCAAGACTCTTTTTTTTCCTTTTCTTCCAAGGGGTGATTCTGGAAGGCTGCAAACTAAAACCAACTTTATAAAGAATCTTAGCACGCTGTCCAACTCATCTTGTCAGCTTCTTTCAGTTTTCATTTGGCTGGATCGTCAATCCTGTTCATGTTTAGGCCAGAGGAGCAGTGCAAACTTACAGCAGCTAATGTTGTTTGTCCTTTGCATTTCTACATGAGGCAGTAGAGGCATGGCTTAGTGGAAATAATACTGACTTAGATTTGTTGTCCTCTAGGGATTCCTGCATTAATTAATACTTGGGGATGGGGATGTTAGTAATGGACTTGTCTGGAGATTGAGGTGCTTCTCTTACTAATGTTCAGTGTCTGGCTTGCTGTGGCTGAGTTGCACAGAGAAGCTGTAAAAATGAAGAAGTTCAGACTTCCATAACGACATGATTTGCAGTTTTTAAAAAACATGTCAGACACCTAATCTGTTATAAAGCAAGTTGTGTTTGCACTGCCAAAGCTAGAAAGTTTCTGCAACTTGAATTTGACTTATATCATCCAGATCAGAGGAGGGGAATTAAAGGAGTGCAATATGTAGCAATTTTGAGGTGAATTGAAATAGTATTTCCACTCATACTTACTCAAACTCAATGTATTAACAGTCTTGAAGAAAACTCTTCAGAATCCAAGGGTGCCTATTCTCAATACTATTATTCTTGTTAAGTTAGAGTAATATTTGAGTGGTGTTATTTCTGTTATGTCATTCCTCAGTTATGTTTGGGTAGCACAAAATCTTAGAGGGTTGGAGCTGATACATAAGTAACGAACTGGTTCAGATGCAAGGGATGATGTACTCACAGCTGGCTTCTCCCTGCTCTTCCCGTGATGTAGAACAATACGAGTGTGGCTGAAGAGAGACAGTGGACAGTACTGGCCCAGCATCTACCACACCATGTCATGTAAGTACAATACTGGAGATGGTAAGTGCTGGCCAGGCACACCATGGGTTTTGTACCTCCTTCCCATTTCCCCAAGTGCCGGATTCCATCAGTGATCTTGATTTCAGGAGGTTTGCAGTGAATCTAGCTCAATTGGAAACAAGCTGCATAGTGGGTGAGGCCTACGGCAGCATTGTCAGAACCACACCCTTCACCAGGGTGGATCTGCAGCTGCAGGTGCCTCAAGTGCTGGCAAATAACTTGTCTGCCAGTTAAGTCAGCCATTCAAACCATTAGCTCAAAGTTCAGACATAAGAATATTCTGTGACTTCCCTGGTGTACTTTTTTATCTTTCAGGGCTCCATCTGAGATAATTCTAGTGAGCTCAAGTTCTTAAGTGTAACCAGCTGCACATGGTGTTGCAGCTAGCTCAGCTTTCAGCCTGCATAAAATCACCCTTGCTGAGTTGCACCCGGTGGCAGGAAACTGTGTTTGCATATGGTTCCCAGCAGTATGTCTGGGTTACAGTAGTCATGTACCCATCCTCAGCTTCATAAGAGGGAATTTAACTATCCTACCAAGGGATGTTATCTATGCAGGCTAATTTCTATCAAGCTACTTAAATAGGTTTTGCCCTGAGTGAAAGATTTGACTTTATTAAAAGTCATGTGTATCCTAATACCTCTATTTAAATCACTGTAATGTACTTGCTCTTTTTTTGACAGCACCATGTTCTGCCATGGCTTATCATCATGACAGCAGACGAATATTTGTTGGCCAGGATAATGGAGCTATCATGGTAAGTTGTTGTGACTTTTCTTCAGAAAGTAGATTAGAATTGCTCAGATTGTCTGTGAGCTCCAGGTGTTGCTGTCAGCTAATAATCTGTTTTCTTTCCATTCATTTTGGAATGCAGCTACTACTAAATGGCTGAACTTCTTGGCAGTTCAGCTGAGCTGTGCATGGGAGGACTGCAGAGCAAGGGTTCTTCTGGCTAGATGGGAGCCAGATAGCCTTAAGAAGTCACTGAGCCATTAGTGCAGCAGTGGACTCAAACAACTGCACTTTGTCAAGGAATTATTTTAAGGGGAGTACATTAAGCTGGGCAGGGTGCCATGGTGGAGAACTAACAGGGGTTGTGAACTGCCTCTGGTCAGGAGTATGGATCTGCCTCTATCTTGCCATGCACATGTCTCTGGATTTGCTTTCTGCAGACCTTTTTATGATGTGGAAATTTGAACACTAGCTCTAAAATTACAAGAGGCCGGGTTCATTTCTTTTCTTTCTGGGATCTCTTCCTTCTTTCTATACTCCTGCTGTAGTTGCTGTCCTTGTCCTGGGGAGCAGACACACAGGGCAGAACAGAAAGTGGGTTTGTATTCTTCCACTCTGTTCTTGGTAAAGAAGGGGAATCTTGTGACTCTCAGATGTTTCAACGGTTTTCTTTCTCTATGAAAATAAGGTCAAAATAATAACTGTCCTGTAAGGAGTCAGGGTATGCATGAGTGTCATAAACAGTGATTCTACTGATAACTGCTGTGAATAAGTATACACAGAACTGCAAAGAATAGTGATTCTAGTGGTAAATACTGAAATTTGTAAGTTGAGACTTCTAAAATCTCATAAGCCTAATGGATCAAATAGAGAATATTCTCACTTAAACCCATCCATTATGAAGTCTCAGACATGTAAATCCTAAATACTGTAAGATACAGCTTTGTTTGGTTTTGCTGGGGATAAATGGGGTCTTATCTCTTCCTATAATCTCCCTTCAACAAACTCAGTTCTGAAAGGATGTTCCCTGTTGAAAATTCTGTTAACCTTAAATTACAGTTGGTATGTCAGTGTACTTTGCTCCAGCCTCAAGAAGGGTTCAGTTTTGGTGAGATGTACTGCTGCTGTATAAACTTTGGTCTGAGAGGTTACTGCTCCTTTTGGGGTATCAGTGTTGTTTGTATCACTGTGGTGTGCTTCCTAACAATTTCACTTTGCTTTTAGGAGTTTCATATTTCTGAGGACTTTAATAAGATGAACTTTGTGAAGACCTATCCAGGTAAACTGTTAACTAGTGTCTACACTAACATTTGTGTGAAGGGAAGGCATCTTAAATGCTTGGTAAACTGGACACAAGTCACGGATTAATGAAGTCCAAATGTACTTTAAATCTGACTGACCTCATAGTTGTCACTTAGTTGGGGATAACTGCCATAAGATAAATGTTCTGTCACTCAACTGAGTCCAATTTGCAGTCATTAAGTTCACTGCATCATTAGCCTGTAAGTGTAATGAGCCACAACTAGTGAGTTCAGATTTTGCTCTTCAGTTGGAGTAGTTGTAGTACATGAATGTTGGGGTAAGAGCTTTCTGAAGGTGAGTTTTGGTATCTGCAATTTTCATACTTTTTGTAATCCCGGGGCTTGGTTACTTCTAGCTGAAGATAAGAGTCCTAACCTTCTCTGTCATCTTAGGAGAGCAGAAGGGATAAAAAAGATCATATTTTTCCTGTGCATGGGAAATAGGAATTGTTCTTGTATTTATAGAGATGGTAATTTCAGCATTTGTCTGCACATCCTTTAAAAGAAATACAAAACTCATTTGCTGGTTAAAATTGGAATATTAATGTGAAAGGCCAGAAGGAAGCCCTTAAAGACTGTAGATTATGTAGCAAAACAAAGTGCAGTTTGTCTTATGACTCCCTGACACTGATAGAAGCAACGTTCTTGCCTAGGAGAAAAAGACCTTGTTTTTAAAGCAACAAACCCTCCCTTTATTCTAAGGGAGATGATTGGCAGTTCAGTCAAGGGAAGTACTTCCATCTTGAGGTGGTGGTGGGGAACTTCTTTCTAATGCCCCTGTAACTTCTTGCTTAGTGGCAACATTTGAAACAAAGCTGGGTGGGATTTGGTTGCTGTCACAGGAGGCAGTTTTAAGTGCCGTGGACTAGATGTGCTTTCAGGTGCTTAAAAGTAGGAATAGCTCCCCTCAGGGTCAGGAAAAGAGGCGTTTAAAGAAAGTAAATAAAGTTTTCAGATGTTTTTCAGTTTTACATTACTCCCCAGAAATCCTGGGCTAACTAGAGGAAGCTGAGGGTTTTCCTGTTCCTTAACCCCAGAGCATTTAGGGTATCTGGGCTGAACTCAGCTTCTCTCTCTCTGGGAGTAAGGCTTAAATTAGCTGTCTGATTTGTTTGTTCTGTTTAGTATTTGCCTTATGAATAGCTTAAGTGAACCAATATGAAACTTCTAGTTCAGCCTAGAACCAAGTATAATAGTAAAAAAAAATCTTTCTTGATCGTTGCTTAGATATCATCCTCAATCTCTGTCTCTCTGAATTAGAGTGTAAGAACACAGCACTTTGACTTTTGGGGAAAAAATAACCAGAATCTTTTTCTTCTCACAGCTCATCAGAATCGAGTGTCTGCTATTACCTTCTGCCTGGCATCAGAATGGGTTATCAGCACAGGTCATGACAAGTGTGTCAGCTGGATGTGCACCAGGAGTGGGAGTATGCTGGGGAGACATTACTTCACCTCTTGGGCTTCATGTCTACAGTATCCTTTGAAAAATGTCTGCTACCCTGAAAATGGAAGAGTACCTTTAGATCAATTTGTTCCCTCCTTTACGTGTAAAAAAGCTAGAGTGACATCTCTTGGAAGTCTGCTAACCCTTACTCTGATTTAGAAGTTTAACACCTCTATTTCTTTTAGCAGTCTGTTAGATTGCAGAAGTGACCCTGAGCTGCACAAATCACAGTGTGTACTAGTTCCTAATTTTGAGGTGTTTGTCTGCAGCATCTTATGGAAGTGACTAGTAACTGTATCTGTAGCCTGGCCTGCATTCTTCCCAGGCAAGTCACTTTGTTCAACAGATGCCAGTGTGCATTTGTCCTTCTAGAGCATAAAAGACCATGAAACCCCTTTGGATTGCTTTGATTTTTCTGTCTTTGCTCATGTTAATATTTTGTATCTTTAAGCTGCAGGGTATGTTGAAACATTATTCACTAATAGTTGTAATTTGTCTGTTTGCTTTTCCACAAACTGCATTTAACTGGAGCATTTGTAGTTTAAACACTCTGGTTGTCTTGTTCAGCTATATAAGTACTTCAGGGCATTCTTTATCCTATGTAAAAGACTTACAAACACAGTAAGTTAAAATGCAGTTCACATATCAAAACTTTTGAGCAAGTTAAATACTTAAAATTCCAAACCTATTCTGTAGCACCTGTTAATGGTGGCAGTTTAGATGTGGCTGGACAGTAACTGAGGTACTGGTTGATGTATGAGAATTAATGGCAGTAATGTTTTAGAAGTGGCAAGATTCAAAAGGTGCAAGAGGTGAACTACATCGCCTGAAAACACGAAGGCCTCTCAGGAGTGGCTGTAGAGCTGAGTGGTGGTAAGAAACTAGGAGGAGAGGGAACTGCTCAGTTGCCAGCAGCATGTCTGGCCTTCTGAGGTCTCCCATCTGTGCAGATCGTGCCTGACTGAAGAGCTGACAGGTTTGTGCTGTTGCTCTTTTTTGCTGTCTTTGTTTTAGAGTTCAGGTGGGTTGTGCCCCACAAGACATTTCATGTGCAGTTCCAGTTTGTCTCAACCGGGTGCAGCACAGAATGGGGTTAAAGCTGGAGAGTGTTGGAGACCAGCACCCAGAACAGTGGTGAACAGTCTGAGCCTCACTGAATTCAGTGAGTTCTGTAGCTAATGCTATTGCAAATAATGGGACAGTTTATTATTGAAGTGGAGAAAAGATTATGACCTTTTACATCAAGGTAAAAATAAATTTCCGCGGAAGAACTTGACATTTGAAAATGCTTTGTAATCAATCCTGCCTTTGGACCTGTGTCTGGAAGACCCAGCTTTCTGGCATGTGTACTAGGTGCTTGGTCTCCCTATCAGAGGTTCCTTAGCAGTTATTTGTTAATAATTCTATGTGTAAGCTTCTGAATAACACAGCAGAGTGCCTATTCTTTACTGGATTAGTGGGGATAATGCAAGTCTGAACTTCCAATATGAAGAAAGGATCACATGTTCAGGGACTTAGGGGATTTGTTGAAAGCGAATTGTTTATCTCAAGATTCTGAAGGCTTAAGAGGTTTTAAAATGTCATCAGATGGCAAAGCCTCTGCATTTTCACTTAAAGCAGCGGGCTTTTAGTTACACTGTCTTTTTAAAGTTAGCCTTTTCTGTGGCATATCAGAAGCTGCTTAGCTCACTGTTGCTTGTGTTCGTGTGTGACTCCAGGAGGACACCTGAGTTGATACACAGCTCTTGGGTGATGTGGTGTCAGCTCTGTGGGTCTTTCATAGCTCTTGCTTTTATTCTGAAGAGCAAAAGTCTTCTGAAGGCAGCAAATGTTCTAGTTCCATTGGCTTGCTATTCTTGGTTTTCTGGAGAATAGTTACATCGTGACAAAACTGTTATGAGGTACAAATGCTTTAGGAGGTGTAATGCTTCTGCCCAATGTGCCACCTTGTTAACAGATCCCATGTCAGGATGTGGTGTGGCTTTTATGTCAGTGTTAGCTGACAGACTCCTTTCTGAAATACAGCTCAGTTTTCAACATCATGCTCGAGGGCCTGCACTGGTAAACTTGGAAGTGCAGAGAACAGAACAAGAAACAAGAGGGTCTCACCTTCTCAGTAGCTTGGAGGGTCAGCATCTTTGTATCCTGATTTTTCTTGGGGATATCAACTATTATAACATGGTAGAAACCTGAGGGTTTATAGGGGAACATACTAGCTGTGACTGAATGCCACCCAGTGTCCAGTGAGGTGCTCCTAATGGTAGCTCTGCACTGAAATGAGTAGCCAGAAAAGTTTTGGCATCTCTTGTAGACAAACAGGAGTGTTTTCTGTAAATATCTGCTAGAAATGGCCGAAATCTACTTAGCTTGCCTTAAACTAGGGCATGGATTATCTCACAGCTTTCTCCAATGGCTTTCTAAAACTTTACTCACTCATTTTCTTTATATGCAAGTACAGTTTTACTTGCACGTATAGGGAAGTGTGATGAGAAGAGAGGAATCAGAAAGGTTTACTACAGTCTCCAACCCCTTTAGAAGTATTGATGTAAATATTTATCTGGCATATAAAAATGTTCTTTTTGGATTTTTTTTTTAAGATGCTGCAGCAGACCGTTTGTCATGTAAAGTACTCCTAGAGCAAACGAGGCTTCTCCTTGACTCCTGTTCAGATATGATCATGAAACTCAGCATGCATTTGTTGGTGATTATTCTGGACAGATCACTCTTCTGAAGCTTGAGCAGAATACGTGCTCAGTTATCACAACCCTCAAAGGGCACGAAGGTAAAGTAACTCTGCTTAAATCTACTTGTCCCAGATGTAATACCTTGTTGTAAATTGGGGTGAGACATTCAGGTGCATATCTAGCTTTTGAGGATAGATTTGGGATAAAAAACCAGTCTAGGGTAGTAGTTACCATAAGCTGTTCAAAGCTGTGCATATGACTGTCTGCTAAAGAACAAACACATTCTTGCTGAGGGGAAATCTTGGCCTAATAAATCTGGACAGGTATTTTTATTGTAGATGAAAAATAAAGGTAAATATATGCATTCAGTTATAAACACAAGTTATCCACTAGATGGCCACCTTTAAAAGCTTTAGTCTCCTTCACTTTGAAGAGAAAGGATGAGAATGTGTTACTTTGTGGGGTTTTTTTTCTGTTTTTTTAAGAGACCTTGTAATATGATAATACTTAAAGCAGTTTTAACAACCTCCAGTCTAGATTCTAAAATGCCACTTAATTCTTCTCAGTGCAAGCCTTGCTGTTCTGATCACTCTTTATGTGACTCTAGTTCAATTTCCTGTGTTTAGCTGAACCTAAGCTGTAAGCAAGAAATCTAGAGAGCCTTTTAGAACCAAAACTGCCTAGTCAAAGGCAGATGTCTCATCCTGTATAGTACAGCTGGAGTCCTTGTATCAAATGGAGAACCAAATGGTCTGTAACATGATACAGAGCCACTGTCTGTTGTAATGAGTAAGGCAAGAATGGAAATCACAGATGAATGTGTAACTTAATTATGTGCTGAGAAAAATGAATGAGACAGTTCCTTTTCCCATGTGGTACTGCCAACTTTGAAATCAGTTGACTAGTTTGCATTTGGGTAGGGTTGAACTACTGGGTCATGAGACTCTGACCCACTGGAAAAGGCTGCCTTGTTTAACAGCTGTAAGGATAGAGTAGGCTTTGTTAAAGCTGGGGAGACTCCTGATTTACAGATGACTGTAAAGTGATAAAGCTGGTTTTGAATCGAGAGACAAATTGAGATTTTTAAGTGATAAATGTCTCTTCTGCTTTCAAGCAGAATTCCAGATTGTTTCAGTTAAGAGCAAAGTAATTCTCTTGGCCCTAGAGACTCCTTTACCTCTCTGTTCTTTTGCACTAGTCTGTTCAAATGCAACTTCTTGGGAGGTGTTCCTGTTAGTCTGAAAGCAGTAAGTCCTCAGCACTTCTTACAGTGCAGGTTCTACCTATTGGGTTGGGATGGACTTCAAGCACCAACTTCAGCAATACTGTCTGCATAGCACACAACTTTGGCTTAATCATTTCCATATGGGGATTATGATCCTTAAAACAAGAATTGATCTAGAATTAAGGGTGGTTAAATTTGAGGGGCAGAAACAGGTTTCTCTTCAATTGGTATAATACTAGCTACTTCATCTTTTTTCCTTTTTTTCTGTTTTTTTTAGTAAATCAGATTATGTGTAACTTTTTTCCTCCACAGTATTTATGTAATATTCTCAAGATCTAGTAGCTCTGATTTTAAATGGCATCTAGTTCTTGTTTGAGTGCACCTGTGTTTGACAGACTTCAAAAGTCTGATTTCATCTTGTTTCCTTTCTAGCTCTTGCTGGATGGGACTTCATAAGCAGGCAGTGTTTGCTTTGCAGTTTAAATGGTTTTAGAGCTTGTTCTTCAGGGTAGCTTCTGTAATTCACCATATTTAACAGCTTGCTCTGTGTAATGCTGAGATAGTACTCAAACTACTGCCTTTTGTGGTGCAAATACTATTCCTAAATGGATCAGTCTGAAAACAGTGTAACCCTAAAGGAGGCAAAAAAATCCCTTGCTCCAGAGCGTTGAAATGGACTGATCTGGGCTCTAATTAACCATTCATCTTGCTCTCAGACTAACAAGGCTTTTGATGACAACTGAACAATGGAAGGATGCTTTAAAGGGAAGGATGTCTGCAAGGGAATAAAATATCCCAACTTCACCACTATAGGTAGCAAAAGTGACAAAATTACTCCTTTGGTCTCCTGGCTACATTACCACACACATGAGTTTCAACTTTATGCTGCTACTGTCAGATGACTCATTTCTTTCTAATCTGACTAGTGTAATGCATAGCCAGGCTGGGCCTTCTGAAATTTAGTTTTGTAATTTATTAAGTGGTGGCAGATTTGCTAACAGCAGTGAAACTGTGACTTCATTTCTTATTCCAACTATTTTAAGATTGTAAATGTTCTATGTAAGGAAGTTGGTTTACCTGTGAACACAGCATGCTGTCCTGCAACCACTGACCAGGCACCTTGCTGTGTTGTAGATATCAGTCTCTGCTTGGCAAGTGTTCATACTTCTCATCTTCCAAAGCTCACAAAGCAGCCTGGCAATTCTTAAAACCAGCTACCTAAATATAAGGGGCAGAAGGCTCATAACTCAGACTTTTCTGGTTTGAGCTTTATCTGTCTTCTCAGGGATATTCTGTTCTGTTGTCCAGTGCTCTTTCCCTCTCCACCAGGACTGTACCTTGCTGTTGAATGTTGTCTTTTGCCTTAAGGCTTTCAACGTGTTACTGGAGTAAGGTTTCCCTGTAGTGCTCCAGAAGGGCATCATTGTGCTGGAGGGTCAGTCCCTCACATCTGACTGCAGAATGTTCTTTCCTAGGGAGCATTACTTCCCTGTGGTGGGATCCTGTTCAACGACTGCTCTTCTCGGGTGCCTCTGATCACAGCATTATCATGTGGGATATCGGCGGAAGGAAGGGGCGAACGCTGCTGCTCCAGGGACATCAGTATGTAATGGTGTTCTTATCTTTTTTCTTGCTCATGTTCGATACGTTCTTATTACCATAGTTTAGAAGTAATACAGAAATAGTTTGTAGAAAAAGGTGGATAAAAATCCTAAGTCATCTGGTTTGGCCCTTATGTAAAAATCGGATGTGTCTGTGAGGGTGGGGCTAGAACCTTAATGTGTGAGCATGTTCATGTACCCGACTAGAAAAAACTTCACTATGTTCATATTCTCTGTCTCTATCAATGAGGTGATAAAGTGATTGGCTAAATTACAGGAGTGGTCTCTCAACTTCAGAAAGTGTGTCACATCTCCCCTGTTCTGCAGATCAGGTAGTTAGCTGTCTGTTTAATCAACCCTTTGTTTTTACAGAGACACAACACTAGCTGCCATTTTTAAATGTAGGGTTCTGACTCAGTCTGACAGGCAATTCACCACTAAAGATGTATTCTACTTAGAAATGCACTGCTGGTAGAGATCTTGTTTGTGTTTAAAGATATATTCGTATAGCACGTTCTCCTCATGTCTAATTCATAGATGCCTCCATCCACCTTTGATCAAGACTGATAGCCTCAGCCCTAGAACTCTTGTTAAATATTGAGGATTTAGTTTTATGGCTAAAGAATTAATAATAGAGTACTGTTTAAAAAAAAAAATAACTGAAGTCAGTAGCTGGAGGACCTTATACTGCCGTTACTGCTCCCTCATGTGTCCTGGTGAAGACTTATAACAGTTAGTTTCTCTTCAAGCATCACACTTAGCAACAAGCTTCATCCTGAATGGGAAAGGAACTTCTACTGAGAAGCAGAATGATTTTTTTAATTCAACTCAGATGTTGCAAAGCAGTTTAATACTATTGAGATCCTTTGGTTAGTTTCTTATGGTAGACTCTTATTTTGCCATGACTTTATTTAGGATTAAATTGCCTTACTGGTAAATGCATACTTTGCTTTGCAGCTACAGACTGACTGAGTGTGATTTGCTAGCAAAAGTGGAAGCTCTGTCTGCTTCTTAGCTGTATCTTCAAACAAATATTTCTCTTTCATTTCTCCAGTTGTCTGTTTTGGTAACTTAGCTTTCCTTGCCAACATAAAAGAGTATTTGCACACACATTCGGGGCCAGTGGACACTCAGCTCACTGTCAGTGCTTACTGCCAGCAGGTGTTAACATAGAATTGTACCTCTGGTATTCTGGTCAGGCCTGTAAGAACACTGTTCAAGGCAACATCTGATGCCAGGGGAGTACTCAGGTGACAGCACCTGTCCGGTCGTCCTCATAGCTCTACTCAGCAGACTTCAGCAAACTGTTTGGAAACCAGTTTTGCCTTCCTGGGTAGCTTTACAAGGGTAAATCGGTTTGCTGGGAAACTAAGCTTTGTTTAAATACCTGTGGTTAAATAGTGCCTACTTTGTTTTCAGTGACAAGGTGCAGGCTATCTGTTACCTCCAGCTGACACGGCAGCTGGTGTCTTGTTCAGCTGATGGAGGAATTGCTGTTTGGAACATGGATATCAGCCGAGAAGAGGTAAGTTCGTGTCCTAGGTCAAAGATTTTTATTTTTTTTCCCCCCTTTCAGAAACTGATGTGACTTTACTTAGCCAGTTCTGCAGGCTGCTTTCCTTACATTGTCTGACACTCTAAGATTGAGTGGTATTATTGAAACCTCCTCTGGTCTAGCGGCTGTCCATGCTGCATTGTAGTAAATGGACTCCCAGGACAGGAGAAGTGCAGGACACACTTGGAACTGCTTAAGTCTTATCTCAATGAGACAGCATGTTCACTGGAATGGCTGTGGCCCTTGCTGCTGCAACAGTCTAAAGCAGGCAATCTTTTGCAGTAAAGAAACCAATGGATTGTGCTTCAACAGTCTTGAAATAAGTTCTCAACTCATGTCAAAGCAGGCAAATAAGTGAGATGCAGGTTTTGAGATGCAGTTCAGAAGGCAGAGGTTCAGACCCCAGGCAACGGGGTTTTTTTTGAAGATATCAGTACTCAGCAGTTGATCCTGCCATGAACATTCTGCATCAGTTCATCTCCATCAGAGGAACTGAAAAGATATATATTACTACTATCTGTGGTTAAACCATAATTATAGGAGTTACTTTCGGTTACTCCCATAAAGCAGTATTTAAGGCTTAGCCTTTCTTGCCCTGTTGCTTTTTCTTAAGTGCAAGTGTCATGATTAAGAACTGGTTTTTGATGTGTTGAGCTGTCACCTTAAACACACTGAATGCTGTATGTGATCCTCCTGACATTTTCAGCACGATGATCTCTCTTCAAAACTTCTGTAATATTATTAAATTTTGTAGTTGAAAGGAATTGACTTATGATAAGATTGGAGAAACAAGATGTGGCCATTTCTTTTCTGGGCCTGCACACAGTAAAGGGATCTTCTAAATAACAGACAGTTTTAATGCAGTTAAAATAATGCAGTTAAGGTAGAACAGCTGTGATGCGTCAGAACTTGTTGGAAAAACATAACCAAGCCCCATTCCAAAAGCAATGAAACCAAATGTTTGACAAATGATGAACATAGTGCCTCTGAAGCATTAGTTAGTGAGTCACGTTTCAGGGGTATATTCAAATATGCACTAATGCACAGAAGACCAGAAAACAGACTTTTTTGATTGGAGGGAATGGTAACTCCAATGACAGCTGTATTGCTCTTGAGCAGTTCCAACTGTATGTTGGTAATAGTGTTGGTAGCACTGGCAAGTTTTTATTTTGTGTTTAATGTGTGAAATTAAGATGAAAAGAATTGGAGGATATCCTGTTTTTCTTTTAGAGGGAGCCAGGATTGTCTTCCCAAAAATGCTTTTAAGTGAAAACTGCTATTCTGAGTAACTGAAAGGAGCAATATGGAAAATCTCACATGATGGAGAGGCAACTCATTTCCTCTGCTCTCCCTCCCACCCCAACACTGGACATGTTACTACTCTTACAGTATTTTCCACTACTGGGAGGAAGGAAGTGGTACAATTAAGGTTAAAGATTTAGAAACTGGACATCTGGAATCAATAAATGTTCATGGTGAGATGGTGGTGCAACTGAGAATACTCTTGTTTTCTTACTGTCAGCGATGGATGTATGTGAATTAAGGAGAAAAAATGCTTTGTTGTTCCAGCTTTCCTCCTGTCAAGTCTCAAGGAGAATTGCTCATGAGGTCTATAAAGTTGTATAGAATACACATATTCTAATTCAAGTCTATGTACTAAAAATAATGTGCCTCTCTTTCTTTCTGTCCCTTACAAGGATGCTCAATTAAAGATCTGAGAGAGCTGAAACGTATGAAAGCTCTATTTTCATTTGGCCTAGTGCATTTATGGCAGGAAAAGTATGTGGGTGGGAGAAGGGTTGCTTAATGAAGATGTGGGCAGGATGGAAAATGCAAATGAGTCCTTAATTATTTCAAACTGCACTCCTAGGAAAGCAGCAAAGATAGTTATTCAGAATTTAGTTCCGGATACCCCACTTCTTAGAGGGGATGACTGCCTCTTAGCTTCTACAGCTTGGATTACACTAGCCCTTAAAAGTCATCTAGGCAATCAGAGCAGCAGTCTTTGAATGCCTGCAGCAAGTTTAATAACTTAGATGTTTGAATGAGTTTTTCTATTAAGGCAGGAACACAACATATTGCTTTAGGCTTAAAAAGTGTAGGAGGTGTGTAGGTAACAAATAACTGTAGCCTTGGATTCAGGGTTTTTGTACTCAACTTCCTCTGTACTGTACCCTAGGCAATCTATTGTTGTAATGTCCAGAACTGAGCCAGGGCATCTTTCCAAGTAAAACTTTGCTTTGGGTTCTTAAAACAAACTTCCTTGACTGTTGTATGAGGGAAAACAATTCTGATTGCTTGCATCTCTGCTCTTTTGTAGGCTCCTCAATGGCTGGAAAGTGATTCCTGTCAGAAGTGTGAACAGCCTTTCTTCTGGAATATAAAGCAAATGTGGGACACAAAGACGATAGGGCTGAGACAGGTGAGGTGGCTGGTTCGAGTGCTTGGTTGTAATTCAGCACTTAAGCAACATGTAAACAGAAAACTGCTAAAGCCATTAGGTCTTTTCAACGGTTGGTATTTTTGCTGCTTTGAAGTGAGAGTTTGTTGAGGGGTTATGGCTTCTAGGCAGCACTAAGATGTTTCCAAGTTCTCTGGGAAGTGTTGCATCGAACTTCTGTCACAGGTCAAAGCAGGCTGTGCTAGGAGTGTTCTGTTGGATTTCTCTGGATATCTCTGTGCATTGGAGCTTTGGACAGCTAATCCCCAAGTGTTGTGTAAAGTGGCAAACAGTGCCCCATAACTGAGCAAACTGCAGCCTAACATGTTGTAGGTGCTCAGTTCAGGGAAGCAGTGATGGCCCTGCTTTTACTGTTCCAGAATGTGAAAGCTTTCCAGGTAGCCTTCTTTATGGGGGGACTGCACAGGCACCAAGACACTCATCTGTTTCTGGCTTTCTTCGGCTGTTATTTCCTTAGTTGCTCGTTCAATCCACTTTTTCCCCTTCTCCCAGAAGAGGCTTGCAGAAGAACAGGATTTACGCAGAGAATATGGAGATAAATCCATTAATGGCCCAGATGACTGTTCAGAACTCCAGAGTCCTTGGTCTTTGGTTGAAGTAACAGAGCGTTTTTGAACAGGTTGCAAAGCAGAAGCTTTGTTGTTCATTGAGTACTTGGTAAAGGTGATCAAGGGGCACAGTATAGTGATTTATTTTTTCCTTTTTTTTCTTCCTCCATGAAGCATCACTGCAGAAAATGTGGGCAAGCAGTGTGTGGCAAGTGCAGTACCAAACGGTCCAGTTACCCAATCATGGGATTTGAGTTCCAGGTCCGTGTCTGTGATTCCTGTTTTGAGTCCATCAAGGATGAAGAGTGAGTATTAAGGACTAGTAAACTGAAGTAATACTGCTGGGGTGCAGAAACACTTGTGCTTGGTCCACATCCACACAGTGCTATGAAACACACCAAGCTGACTCTGTGCTAGTGGGCCACTTCGCCTTGGGCACTCAGAGCACCGTGTTTCTTCCTCTCTGTGAGCCGAGATCCAGACCTGAAACATATTTGTCTCAAGATTTCTGTTCGGTTAAAAGCTATTGACTGCACTTAAAATTGCTAAATGGGTGCCTGACAATGCATCACAGCTGCCAGGATGTATATGCAATACTTCATGTACTCTTATTGAATACTACTTCTACTATTGAATACTATTTCTACTAATACTAACGTTCCTCACAGCCCCAAACATTATTTTCCCCATGCAAGCAAATTGGGTTAAACATTGTTTGCTTTCTCATTAAATTTGTCTTAGCAATGAAGGAATCCCTTTTTATCTCGATATGAACAGAATAATCAGATGTGACAATTTTGAGGGTGTTTGGGGGTTTTTGTTGTGGTGGTGTTGGTTTTTTTGGTTGCTGAGGCTTTTTATTTGTTTGGGTTTTTTTTTTTTTTGAAAAGTGAGGTGCTCTGCCCTAGTTGGCTCACTGTAGCCAGCAGGAAAAAATGTAGCTGAGCTTGACTTTATTAACCAGGAGGAGGAGTATTTGCTAATGGAGCGTCCCACATCTGCTCTAGTATTATTAACAGTCAGGCTGCAGAAGGCCAGGAAATGTCACACCTACACAAGCAGTGCCTTAGCGTGACTTGTTAATTTAATTCTCTCCCCTTTAATACGGCACTGCAGCTCCCAGGATTGACTTATTAGTACTTGAGCAACTTCATTTTCTTTTAAGTTTATTTTGCACTGCTGTGATAATGCCATGAGGCTTCATCTGATGACTGGCTTTCATTCCAATCGTTCCTGTGCAGCCGTACTTCCCTGGCAACCTTTCACGAAGGAAAACACAACATTTCACACATGTCCATGGACATCTCCAGAGGGCTAATGGTGACCTGTGGGAGTGACCGGATTGTGAAGGTATTGCTGCATCTCTTTGCTGCATTCCTTAGAGATATTTAATAGAGAGTTAATTTTTGTATATTCCTTTTTCTTCCTGGCAATTATTGTTACAAAGCTATCTCCTATGGGCAGCAAGAATTGTATTTATGTCAGGCTGTTCTTTCTGCAGCTGAATGAGGAATTGACCTGTAACTCCCTTGTATGGAGCACAGCTCTTGGAACTTGTTACTGTTGTGTCTCTAGACAAACACAGCAGGCAGGAGAATCTGCCAGCAGCCTCGAAGACACAGACATGGTGAAATGTGCAGTTGCCTTCACTCTGAGCTCCACGGCTTGGAGCCTGGCCTCTGAAAGCCCTTGTTACAAGACGGCGACGTGGAGCTCAGATTGATATAGAATCTTGGTGTGATTAAGCTCAACATCTGCCATGGATGTCAGAACTGAGACTGTCCCAGTCTGTCCTTGTTTTTCTGTAATCATGTTTGTAGCAAACTGCATAGCACTTCCTAAAACAGATCTACTGAGAAGTGCAAGACTCTCTTGACCCCCAGGCTTGGCTTTTGGTTTGTAAGGCTGGTATAACTCTTTATGGCGTTTTCCTCTAGTATAGTTTATCGGGATTTGTTATGTCCAGGGACATCTTTGTTTGCTTCTATGCCTCTTAACAGAAGGCCCTGTTAGGTCTTACATTCTCCACAATATTCTCTTCCAGATCTGGGACATGACACCAGTAGTTGGTTGCAGCCTTGCAACGGGCTTCTCTTCCCGCTGATCTCATCCGTGGCAGGTTTATGCACCTTATGTACAGCAATACATAACGAATGGAATCCTCCTCGAGAATACTACCGCCAACACTGGTTGCTTGATTCTTCTCCTGCTGCTGTTCCAGGATGGACAGTCACCTTTGTAGGGCACAGCTTTCCTGTTGGGCTCACCTTGGGAATCTCCCTGGTGCTGAAGCGTGGTTTTGCAGCCCCTTGGACTAATGTGAAACGGCTTACCTGCAATATGACACCTCGATGGAAGGACCTGTTGTTTCTCGGTTTACATACGTAGTGTTAACAATGTGCTATCTCTGCTGATATATCTTGTACAGATACCTTGTAGCTAAAACATAATCGGAGTAAAATGAGTGTAGTCAATTCAATTTGTGCAAATAGTAAAATAACTTATTCTCTCTTCCAAAAAGCAGTTCTATCGGAATACTTTTGAGCAGTCACTTGTCTAAACTGCCTCCAAAAGGTATGTTGGTTATTCCTATGGAAGGAGGAGACACTTCAAAGTGGCAGGTAGCTTCTTTCAGATGAGATAGTAAGAGAACCTTTTGATCACACAAGATTTCCTTTATTGGCTTTCTTGTAGTGTTTGTCTTCGAGTTCAGTTGTTAGTGAAATCACTTTTGTGGGACAGCTGTTCTGTAGCTGGTGAGTCTTCAAAAAGTCCTGGGCTATTTCTGTAGTCTTTTAGCATAGCTAATAAACTTCTGTAGTTCTTGTGAACATGTGCAGCCCAGCTACTCTAAAAAGACGCCGTAGGTATCAGCTATATATTTTGACAACTCTATAATGCTGTTAGAAATGGGAGCCTAAACGAATCTGCCTTGTTAAAGGTAATGGCTAAGAAAAAAAACGGCCAGCTAAATTTTAGAAATTTTTTTCCTGTGGAAAGGCTGATGTTTCTTTAATGTTAGGGAACCTGTCTCTACTCAAGTGCAGCATAAATTCAAATACTGTCTTGGTGTTGCGTAAAAATAAGTAAGTGGTTATAAAACCAGATAAATACCGAGCAATAATTACTGAGGTACAGAACAGCTGCTTTTTTCCCTGCTCCTAGGTCTCTTAATCCTGAGATGTCTATATTGATCCTTTCCTGTTTCAGACCTGAAAAGTATGAAGAAGAGCTGGGAGGCTTTTATGACTGTGCAGTTGGCACATACAGGAAATAACTAGTGAGATATTGTCAGTTAGCTGGTCTGAGAGCTGAGTGAATCTCTGCATTTGAACTCTGTAAAGAGAATTTATTTTATAACTTTGAAACCTAAGGCAATATGTCACAGAGTTTAGTCTTGGAGCTGTTTAGGTTTGTCTCAAAACAGATGCATATGTGTGAGGACAGAAAATGTGGGTAGGTCAGCTGGCCTGGAATAGGTGGTGTTGCACAATTATCAAAGGTAACAGGCTCTTTCTGGCAGAATAGTTAAGGGTTAGACTGTCTTTATTTACAGCAACAATCAAGTGGTGCTATGAGTGTTAGTGAATTCAAGTCCTAGGTGTGCAACTTGACACTAATAATCTGCATTGGACCATGCTGTAGGCTGAAGTAGATTTAAGATGTTTAATACGTCATAATTCACTTTAAGCCAAAAATCTGATAGTCTCCAAAGGGCATTAGAATCCAGAATATGCTAGTTACTGTTATTTTGTCTGCCTTTCCATGGGCCTCCTCTGGAAGTTTTGTGAAGAGTTTTTATTTGCTAGCCTTATTAGGCCACTGAAGAATAAACAGATCCATCTCCTGTGGGAATCCCAAAACTTGCCTTCAGTTCAGGATTTAGCACCTGTCACACCAATTTGATTCAACTCTTGGTACATGCTGTATAGCTTAGGTTTTTTTGGGAAGGCTCATTTCTAAGCTATGGAGAGAAAATCAGCTTGTACTGGAAAAGCAGTTGCAACTTTCTGCTTTGAAGGCCTTCACCCTTCTAAGTGAGGAAGGAAACTGAGTGGTTGCAAGGGTGACTAAGCCCTGATAATGCTCTGCAATCACTTTCAGACTTGTTCCTATCTGTCTCTGGAGGAGAATGGAAGCCTTCTTCCTCACAGCATGTAAGGCAGAACTTGAGTTACAGTGCTAGAACTGTTAAAAATCCTACTGTGGTAGGTAAGGGGGATCCAGGGCATGAATTAAACTTGGGGATTTAGTAACATTTTTCAAACCAGACATTCTGAAACTTACACCAATGACACCGAGGTGTAACTCCTTTGCAACTAGTACTCCAGAGCCTCAGCTTTTTTAGTTCTGATTAGTCAATGTACCCCCTGCTCAGCATGCAGCTCCCTCCTCCCTTCCCTGTGAATACTTCCTTTGCTTCTTTACATTTTTGCCACGAGATAATATATTCTCTACTGCCTAAGGAATCTATTTTCTATAACTGATATACTTAAAGATAGCGCCAGTTCAGATATAACTAGACAATTATGGCCACTAAATCATTAGCCTTTTAAGTATACTCTTGGTGTTGAATGAGTAATGCTTACAAACCACTAAAGAGAGAGTGGGTTTGTTTATAAACAACTGTTTTGAAGGCACACACTCTCTTGTGAAACTGAACATATTCAGCTCTCTTAGCTCAAGTGTGCAATTACTGAGAAGCCTTGATTTGAAGCATTACTCATCTCGCGTGTGTAACCTCCACTGGGGCAGGGAAGGGGAGCAAAGGGTACTAATATGTGCTAATTCTTTACTAGTTGTACTTCTGTACCCTGCATAGTTAAGAGATGCTAGATAATTCTGTCCTTTGCTCCTTCTTGTCTGTTTTTTAAACTTTGATTACATGTACAATAAAATATTTCTTGATATTCACTTAGTCGACTTGGATGATCCATTTTTTTCCTTCCATCCTGTGAATGTACAGTCCCCATTGTATGCTCTGGCCCCTCCTTTAGGTGACCCATGTCCAAATTCTGGGTTGATGGGAGCACTTGTCAAGTGTGTTGTATTGGAGCTGAATGAGCTGCAGCAAGTTAAGGGCCCATGATGAACTCGTGAGCTGAGAGACAACTGCTGTGTGGTCCCAGCTGGGGATGTATAACCTTATCCTGTGTTCTGTTTGCCAACTCATGCAGACCTCTTCTCTGGTTTCCTATAGAGTATCAGAGGATTAACCTCTTTCCTGAGACCCCTTGGACCTGTCTAAGGTATTAAAGAAATGCTAATTTTGCTGGATGGGGTGAGCAGAGTGTACAGTGTGACACACAGAGGACACAAACTGCAGCCACAGGAGGTGGCTACACTTGTCTCATACTTTCTCACAGAGAAAAGATGGAGATAAGCTGGGAACCATCCTTATCCCTCACAGTTGCTCACAGCCTTCACAGGCTCAAATACAGCCTTGGCTGGCTTTTTGTAGTTCCCTGCTTCCTTAGGGTATTTGGGAGCCATAGAGGGAATCTATGAAGGGTGGCTGAGTAGCCTGTGTAGTATATAATACTGTAATTTATTTTTTTTTAAAGACATGTCTCATTTTGATCAGCTTAAACTTCTTAACTTTCTCAAGGCAAAACCCTGTGCTTTTGAGTTCCGACAAAAACTGACTGGAAAAAATGAAGCTCTTACTGATCTGTAGTCAGAAAAGCTTATTTAGACATCTATGTAGACCATCTTATGTTTTAAATAAGGCATATGAACTCTAGGTAAAGTTGAAAATGTTGGAGGACTGCAAATCGTGGTCTCGTGAAAGCATAAAAATACATGTATTGGTTTTCTGAGAATGCATAGCTGATCGCTTTTCACGTTCCTTATGTTGAAAACTTCATTCCAATTTCAGATAGTTCTGTGCCACGTCTTAGTAACTGAGGGTTCTTCTTGTGGTGTTGGCTTTACTCATTGGAGAGATTTCATATGCTAGATGAAGGAAAGGGGCAGATTTCTGTGCTGATCAGATTTACTACTATATACTTCAGAAGGAAAGCTGTCTAAGGTTTTATCTCTATAGACAAAGTCCTCGGTGCTTGAATGGTCTGGCTTACAGTGAAATGCCACGATCCAACTACAGAAAATAATGAATTCTGCCAGCCTAACATTTAAACCACTGTTTTGTCATCAACTAACCATCTTACAGTGAGTTGCAACGTGGCCTTTGAAGGCTTTCTCTGCCTCTCTCATTCTCACAAGGCAAGTCTTCTCAAGGATCTCATTAAGTGACTGCTATCAAGTGATCCCACAGAATTTTTTCTCCCTGTGGATGAAGTAAGGGCATGGGCTCTAGGGAGCCATGTGGTCTCTCAAACTCACATAAAAGATAATTGTTGAACAGATTCAAAGGCTGTTATTGGTTTTACGACCTCAGCAATGGAAGAAAGCATCAAAAGAATAGTAAAAAAATCGACACGATTTTTTCATAAAATTAAATATAAACGTTATCAAAAAATAAACTGAAATATGTGGGGTCATTAGGAACTTTGCTTTCTGCTTCTATACATGAATCTTCCCCCTCCCTGCCCCCATACAGGCAGCTCAGAGTTGCCATAACTAATTTCTGTCCAACTCACATGTATACCCAGGGTCTCTTAACAGTTTTAGTATATAATCTGTAGTCACACAGAGAAGTGAGAAGCATATTCTTTTAATTACTCTTGATGTATTTTATTAATTTTGGTCAGATTGACTGGCTTGTCTGCAGAATATTTGGTACATTCATTCCTAAATTGCTTTTTATCACAAAGATGTGGCTTGTGGAAGTACATGCTTTTCTCCTCTTTAGCTTGTTTATAGAAAAGACACAAAATAGGGTTTAACTTGCTCCTAGCTTTGCTACTACAGCTGTCTTTCAAGTAAAGAAGATACCATGCCTCTTGTTTCTTTTTTTGAAGCCTTTTTTCGTTATGGTTTCAGCTGCTCTCAAAATCTACATGTATCTGTCAAAACTCACGTTCTCATGAGCTGAAGTGCCACCCACCCCTGTGTTGCTGATCAAGAGGGGGCACTGCTTGTCAATACTCCTTGATGACATTGCTGCTAAATCACAGCAGTTTTTCTCTTCTAGTGCTGCCCTTTGTCTTTTCTCTGTTCTCATTCATTTCTCCTTCTTTCTCTCATAGCTTATGGCTCCTCCTCTGGGTTTCCTGCACAGCAGCACATCCATGCTGGAGTCTGGCTCCTTGACACAGGTGACAACAGCTCTTGAAGTACAAGTGACCTGTTCACTTGGGCCTCCTGATCTGGAAGAGTGAGCTGGTCTGGCAGTGGTTGAATAAGGGATGGCCAAGGCAGCAGACACAGAAGGTGAGCCTTGTTTGGGGAACAACCCATTATCTTACCCTCGGTTACCAGACCCCATCCCACCCAAAGCAGAGCAGCCATAACTCGATCATCTGTTTGCTACAACCTTTGCATGTTGGAAAAGAATACTGTAAAAGCCACTACCTCCTATAGCTCTGTGCAGTGCCCCAGTTGAGTGGTGGACAACAGATTTTTTTTAATCTTGGTGATTGGTAGGGAAGGTCTGGAATAAACAGGACAGTCAATAGTGCTTACAGGTTTTGGAGAATGTCAGAGTGATTTTTATGAGGGGAGGGAATCGCACGTGTCTAAACGGTGTCTGTGGGACACAGTTTAAAACTTAATCTCACAGACACTAACTAAAAGAGAGAAATAAGACTGTAAGTTTTGTTCATTACAGTCCCTTTATGGAGGAGCTGGGAATGTGAGCATGCTCACGGGCAACGAGGGGTATCCTGGTCCTCCTACTCCAAAACAGCACTTCTCTTGTTTTATGTTGTGAATATACCAGCTGAGCACTCTGCTGTTTCAGGAGCACGGTCTGATTTTACAACCAGGATGGAAAGAGAAGAACATGAAAGAAACTGAGGGAAGGTGTACAGGGCAAAGAGCTGGCTGGCAGTGTGGTTAGACATGCAGCACCATGATTTCAGGGTGGTGAGGAAGGGTGCTGTGGATCTAAAAGCTGTAAATCCAACTGAACACAAGAGGGCTACAATAACACATTTTCTTTGATTGAAGCAGAGTTCTGGATGGAGCTTTGTTAATATCTGTCTACATTTTGGCCTGCTCTTAATTTTATACAGCTGGGAAATGAAATAAAATGCTGCTGTTTTACACCCTTTAAGTGCTTGTATGCCTATCACTTCAGTACGGCCTATAAGGATTTGAGACTGCTATTTTTAACACTTTTCTAATACTTTAAACTACTTAAATGTTGGGACTACTTACTGAACATGCTGTTGCTGCTGATAAGGTACCAAAATCTGTGGCACAGATGTATGATTCGGTATGTACTCTAGTGATATGAATGCTTTGTTCTGCACTTAAACTGTGGAGAGTCCAGACCGTGTGAGCAAATAAGGAAAAGGGAACATATTAAATGCAGTCTGGAAAAGTACAAGCCCCTGCCTAGTAACCAAGAGCAAGTGTTAGGTTGCTTCTCTATTGATCCAAAGTGCAATTAAAAGCTACCTCCTGCAGTTGAATTTAGATTGGGCTTTTACAGTTTTTTCTTTCCCCCACAGACCTAGGATCAAGTGGAAAAAACCCTGCATAGCAGGTGTCCTATAAAAAAAATCACTAAGTGGAGTTTTCATCAGCCTCAACTCCTTGGTTTGTACAGGGCTACTTACCTGAAGTCTGTCAGCTCAGTTCAGGTGCTGAAAAATGACAGCAAAGCACGTGCTGGCTAGAAGCAGGTAAATGGCCAGTGTTCTGCCTCATTTGTTGTGGAACTCAATGTCAGGAAAAAGCCATCTTTCTGCAACATAAAGGTGCTTGTGTTTGGGTTTTTTTTCCGGAAGGAGCTTTTGTGCCTTTTTTTTTTTTTTTTTTAAAACTAAGTGAGAATGTTATATTTTGTTCACTCCCTGCTGTCCTTTAGACAGTAGTTTGTCTCTTAATTGAAGCTGTCAGGATTTGTTTGTTTCTGTGGAAATGTACAGGAACATAACTTCCCAATCAATTGTAAATCATTAGCGAATATATAGCGTTACTTATATGGTCCAGGATTAGCTTCTGCAGTGCATAAAGCTTGCAGAGATTAAGAGGGCCTAAGACAAAGCCTGTTGCAGATTTAGGCATTGGACATTTTAGCAATTACTTTTTTTTCAAGTAAACAATGCCCAGACTCACCAGAACTGATACCTAGGAGCTAGAGCAGCTCTTAGAGCAGGTGTAGGCACACAGGGCTCTCTAAATCCACTGTAACTCTTGGTGTGGACATTTTCTGCTTCTGAATGCTACAGGCTGCTAGAAAAGTGGAATATAAGCAAAGAGGAGACAATATCCAGTGGCAGTAAAAAAGCTTCTTGACTGTCTTAAAAGCCTATTTCACAGGGCCCTTAAGAAAGGAGTATGAACATTTTCTTCCAGGCAGAGACAGAAGCCAAAAGAGAAGGGTCTCAAAACTGCCTTTTGCGGCAGTTTTGAGTTAGATAGATAAAGCAAGCTTTCATATTCAAATTAATTAACTGGGCCTAGGGGAAGGACTGGATGGAGTCCTTCATCTGGCATTTTACTGGAATGAGTTCACCCCATCGGTTCACCTGGCACAACTGTGTGCTACAGCTGCCTCCCCCTGTTCCCATTGCTGAGTGACACTGGTAGCTCAGACTTCCCAAGTAGGAACCATTAGAAGATGCTTATTTTCCTTATCAGAACATTATGCAGGTACACAGTGCTAGTGGCAGGGAGGGGAGAATTCCAAGTCCTTACCATGGCTTGTTAGGCAGTCATTAAGTGCAGCCTGGCTTTCTGAGCTGGAAAGCATCTAATTTAGGCATGATCCTATATCTACAGCCTTGTTTCTGTAGGGCTGCTTCTCTGCCAACATCCAAGATTGGCCATAACGGGTTGACTTTGGCCATTGCTGTTCATGTGCACTGTACGCATGATGTATTTGCTGCTGCTGCTGCTTTTTTTCTGATTATCTGCAAAAACACAAAAGCAGCAGGCTGGTTGTCTTGAGCTTATGGGCCTAATTAGGTAAGATCTTTGCACAGAAAAGTAAGATTATCAGGAAACGGTTGTTAAGCAAAAAAAATTACTGTCTGTCACCTGAGTAAATTACATAGGTAGGGATTGAGGGGTGTGTTCATGAAAGCCAGTTCTGAGTGTTCACAGACACTTGGCTTTCCCAGTGCTGCAGTGGTATCTGGGAATACTCCCTGTTCACCAGCAGCGTGTTTGGGTCTCAGTGCAGCCAGCTCTCTGTTCTGCACAGGCCACAGTAGGTAGAGCTGGGGATTGCAAGGGGCAGGAAAATGAACGTGGTTGTGGGGAAGGCAGGCATTTGCCTCCTGGGAAAGGCAGTGTGGGCACTGTGGCACTTGGTGTGGCCTGTTTACTCATCCCAGCTATCTTTCAGAGAATCTAGTAAAAGGTTCTGGACTCCTTTAACAGATGTCGATCGCAGGAAGTGTGTCTTTGGCAGGCTCACTGATGGCAAGATGGTGTCCCAGCAAAGAGAGTGAGGCAGTGCAGTCTGGCAGCACGGCACGGTGTGTGCTGCACGGGGTGTACTGCACAGCTGGGCAAAAAAGGGAAAGTGTGTTCCCGGGGTCTGCAGGTAGTACTGCTTTATGGGCCGGGATGTGTACTCAGGAAGGACAGAGGGCAGGGGCGAGTGAACAGATGAAGCATCAGTGAGATCTGTAGGTAGCTGGGACTTGTACTTCTTGTGTTGTGCTCAAGTGAAGCCAGCACAACATGGGTCGTGCTGCTTGGTGGGATGGGGCTGGAACATGCAGAAACCAGAATTAAGGAAGCAGCATTGAAAAACTCTGTGAAGAATAGACCAAATCAAAGCTTATGGAGGGCCAAGAGGAGTAGGGTCATGCACGCTTAGGGAAACGTGGAAATTACTTCCACACTGTTGAATGAGCATAAGGAGCACACACATGCCTTTGCTCTCTGCTCTTGCAAAAGCGCATTTCCAGCTGGGAGCAGATTTAAGTCCAGTTGCCCTCTCAGCTATACATGCACAATTGCTTTTGGCCAAGGATCTCTCATCTTTGCTGAAGCCAGAGGTTGAAGAGGGGTTATCACTGACACTACAGTGTCCCCTAAAGTCCCCAAGCTGCTTTGGATTTCTTTCCTATTTTCACTGATGACTCAGATGCATCCAGCACTGCACCCGAGAGCAGGGCACAGCTCTTCCCTGAGCAGATGTGATCTATATCACGAATCCAGACACACTGTGCTTGGGGCTAGAGGCATGCTGGGCTGAGGGGATGTCTCTCCTTTAGATTACAAACACGGGGCTTAAGCATCCTAAATCTTCTCATTTTATGCTCATGGTAGTTTGCATCTGGATCAGACTCCTCTTACAAGCTTGAGAAGCCTTAGGCCTGGATTTAGAGCTTTTGATTCAAGTGCTGACTCTGTGGATGTTGCACATTCTTTTGGCACCAGCTGCTTATCAGTAAATCCCTGCCAGAGGTTACAGGGACTCGCTGATGCCTTGCCCTCTCATCCAGCTCCATCAAAAAGCACAGGGTTAGCAAATCCCAGCCATTTAAGGTATTTAAACTATCCGAGTTTCATTTTGATGGAGATGGGGATTGCTCTGGGAGATGGGCTGCAGAGCGAATCGTGCCTGCAGATCTACCCATGCCCTCAGGGTATGAATGCCTAACAGGGGCTAGAGCCAGTGGACCGCGTTTTTTATTAATCTCGGGCGCTGCGGTGAGGAAGGTGCCGCGGTGAGGAGGGTGCCATGGTGAGGAGGATGCCCTTGGAGCGCACAGGGGGACAGCGGGCGGGGGCTCGGCCGTCACCGAGCCGGGCACGGCGGTGCCGGGGGAGCCCACGCTGCCCTCGCCCAGGCCCGCCCGGCCGTGCCGCCCTCAGCCCGGCGCTGCCCTTCGCCCCGGGGGAGCGGGAGGAGGCGCCCGGGGAGGTCCCGTTCGGGGCATTGTGGGAAGGCGCGATGCGGTCGGGCCTCACCTGGCGCGGGGCGGGGAGGGCGGAGGGAGCGCCCGGGAGCCACCCGGGCCGGGGCCGGGCCGGGGCCGCGCCGGCTCCGCACCATGGTGAGTGTCCGACCGCACCGGGGCCAGCCGCCCTGCCCCGCCGCCTTCGCCCCCGCTGCTCCCCTGTGCTCCCCGGGGCCGCGGAGCTCTCGAGGGGCGCGTTGTCAGGGTCGGGGGGAGGCCGGGCACGCCGGGGCTGCCCCGCTCCTCTCAACCGGGAGGCTGAAACGCCGTTTCCAAGCGGGTTTCCGCAAAGGTTTGCGCCTTTTCTTTGGGGGAGATGAGAGTTACAGGTGCCGCTTTCTGTGTTCCGACCCTCGGGGTGAGCTCGGGTCACGCCGGCGGCGTTTCGTGGCCAACCAGGAAAAGAAAAAGGCTGTTACAGGGAGGTTTCATAAAGCCTTCCTGTAACTTGAGGAGCTGAGGTTCAAGTCGGCTCCAGCGCCCGGAGAAGGATCGAATGTGGTTTCAGGTGGATCTCTGTCTCTGGGCTGACTGGCGCAGGGCGGGTCAGTGTTGGGCAGTGGGTTTTCCTGTGACAGGATCACCGGGAAGAGCCTTTCCCCAGGGGTGTTCCCTGGCGCCAGGTAAGGGGAGAGCTGGCACAGCAGCCTTGCCTCTGCTCCGCTGCCTGGTCCCACGGGGGTTGCAGGAATTTGGCTCCGGCTCCCCACCAAGTGATGTGCCTGTGAGAGCCTGTGGGGCTGGCTGTGCCCCTTGTCCCTTGGTCGCCGCTCGGGGTGACCCGGCCCCAGGGCAGGGCAGTGGCGGCAGCAGCGACTTGTTTGAGCTTGGAGAGGAGGGAGGCTCTTTGACTCTCCGGTTTGACTCTGTGCTTGGCGAGGGTTTGCTGAGATCGGTAAAGGTAGCTAGAGATACTCTCTTGTGCTAAGCGCGATGACCAGTATCTTGAGGACAACGGCTGGATTTTCCCCAAGGAGGATTGCGAGCTCTCAAGCAGTAAAATGGTCAGTGATACCTCTTAACGTAGAAGCCATCCTGCTGCTTGATAATTCAGACTTGTCTTGCACAGTTTGCCCATTGTGTGCACCTGTAATACCAGTTACTGGCAGTGCAGCCAAACAGGAGTCTCTCAACTCCTTTAGCGGAGGCCAAGTGCTGTTGTTTGTTTCTGTCCTCAAAGGCAGAGCTATGTTGTTTATTCTCAGTGGTTTAGCCAGAATGCTAAATATGTGTTAGTCTACTGTATTTAGAAAGGTGTGCCTGTCATTACATATGCAAATAGAATATGCACAGTAATGAATTTACAGATGGCAATGCAATCTCCACACCTTAAGTCCCCATATAACTTTTCTGGTTACACCCTAAGACAGCTGTGCATATCCAGTTCCCTCTGATAAAGCTTACGTAAACAACCGGAGTTCCTATTTTGCCCTTGAAGGTCAGTAAATACGGGAGCTGATTTCAGGGAAGCTGATCTCAGAACTCTCCCTGATGCACATACTTCACAAATGCCAGTTTTCAAAGCACTCACGATGGTCCCAGGGGCGCTCTGCTCACAATAGTGCTGCTTATTGACAATTTGGAGATTGTCTACTGTATTGGTGGTTAGAATTTTACAAGGTGACTGTGCATTTTTACAATTAATTTTTTTTTTTCTTTCCTGTGGTCATAGTGTGAACCCTTTCTGGTGTTATTACATTAAATGGTGCTGTCAGCCCTACCCTATTCTCCTGTTGTAGATCCAGTGCTGATGAAAGGGTACTTTTGTCAGGGAACCCTCACGTAAAATTCCTCGGTCATCCTCCGGGAAGGAATTGTTAACACTGGGTTAGGAGTAAAGAAGTAAAGGTTTGCTGGGTTACAAACCAAGAATACAACTTATTCAGGCTCACAAGTGACAAACTTTCAACAGGTCATTTAAACTCTGTGCATTGTTTCCTCCAGTTTGGACTGACAGAATCTATGCTTGCAGCCCTTTTTTCTGTGTTTCAAGAGCGGAATGGAAGGTGCCCTTCAAATGGTATTATGTTTTAGCAAGAGGGTTGTTTCAATTGTTTGCTCCTGCAGATTTCCAGGAAAGTTTCAAGGAAGAGTCTGTTTGGCAAAGCTGACTTCATATCTTACTGAGAAAGACAGCTTTTCTGCCCAGCTGCTACTTTGGGACATGTTTTTTTAAAAAGACTTTTTAGAAAAGACTAAATTCTACTGCCTGACGTGTGTGGGTGCAGCAGAGAAACATGTCACAAAGAATGGCTGTCTCAACGAAGTCGAAGAGTGGGGAGAGAGCACAGGGAAGAAAATTATTAGCGTCCCCAAGGACATTTTGCTGTAGTCTTTTCGTGCCTGGAAGTGTTGCAACACCTTGATCCTACTGCTACCTCAGTGTTATCAGTACCATTTTCGTGACAGTACGTGGCTCTGCTTGTGAAGCTCTGAGTGCAGAACTGGTGCCTGCATAGTAAAGGCTCTGCTTCCCTCCCACCTGTGCGACTCATCAGAAAGGGAGACAAATTAGTACTTGTGGGCACCATCTGAAACCCTGGAGAAAGATCAAAAGAATCCCACTGAGCACAGTGGCTCTAAAAATGTATTTGGCCCAAATAGAAAAGGAGTTGGGAAGCACTGATTCCACTTAGCAAGACATTTGATAAACAGTCTCTGATCTAGAAGCTTGGATGGAAATATTAGTTGCTGTGACTACAGCTGCTGACACCTTCCTAGTGTTTGGAAATGAACTCTCTTCTGAATATCGACTTCACCAACCGTCTCCATGCTGTTAATTGTTAAAATGGATCTGCAAAAGATGTTTTCAGAGCTGCACAGAATTTACTATCTACAGTTCAAAGAATGACTGCTTATTTTCCACTTTTTACATTATTTTCCGTTTTACAGCTGTGTGTTGGCCTAACAAAGACAATGAACTTTGCCTCTAGACATTTAGCTCTAAAAGAGAAGAGGGGCAGCAGATTAGAGCAGAGGAGAGGAGAGAAAACGAGAAATATATTATTCTTGTTGTTTAAGGCAGCATTGTACATGGGGAAAAAAAAAAGTCCTGTGGTATTTCTTTGTTAATTTATGTTGTAGTGGACTTTAGTATGATAGTAGAAAATGGCAGTGGAATGGCATCTTGTTTAGAAACTCCTGAGTAGATGACTTTTCTGCTTGGAAAGAAGTGATTGCAGGGGATGTGATACAGATGCATGAAGTCATGAATACTATAAAGACTGGTTGCTACAAGAAGAGTCAGGGTGCATCCTGTGAAATTTAGAAATGTGTAAAAACAAAAAGGAGTACTTTTTTACCCAGTGTAGGTGGAGGTTTTTAATCCGCTGCCAAGGGTGCTGTGGCTGTCCGAGTAGTTAGGCAGTTCATGGAGGGTGGGTCCACAGGTGGGTTGTCTGGATGCAGTTTCTATCCCTGAAACCTGTGATTCATGGAGATGGGACCACCAGAGTGATTTTACACATGCCCTGTTTCTTATGCTGTTCCCTTCTGGAAGCTGCTTAGATCAGAGTACAGCTCAGGGGGTGATTCATAATCTGGCATTCAGTTACTCCCTGTTGTTCAGTTGGACTGTAGAATACAGTTTTGTGGGATTTGCTAGGAAAAATGTTTTTTAGGGTTATTCTCAGAGAGTGTGTAATGTCAGACTTTCCAGTTTTAGATGTTCCTTCTCCAAGTGCTCGTGATCATTACAGATTGTCACTGTTTAATACTGGAGCCTGCTCGGGCTGGGCTGTCCATACAGGAATTGTGATGCACGCTTTGCTGTCTCTGGGTAATGAATTCATTTCTGGAAAGCAAAAGAAATGTTGAGATAGATCACCTGCTGATTCTTTGGTTAAGTATTATTTTTTTATATATTTTCCCTCACAAGTAAGGAAATAGTAGGCATGTCTCAGAGCCAGGAGTTACTAGGACGTGGAGTGCATTTTCTTGGCTGCTTTGGCTGCATGCTTTCTTGAGCGGCCACCCCTGGGCCTTGGCATTTCTGCAGGTGTTGCAATGTAGAGACAGAGGTGCAAGATCCATCCATGCACAAATGGCATTCCATTTTGTGGGCAGGAATATAGCACGCAGAGGCACTGGGGTAGGATGGGAAAAGTAAAATTTGCATTTGTGTTTGAAGGCAAGCTTGGCGTGCCTTTCTGGCCAGACATGTCTTTCTGGCCTGGTGTGTCCTGGATGTGGGTTTCTCAGTATCACAGACGTAACCCCAGGTACTCTACACACCCGTGCTTTTTCCTTCTCTGTCTTTCTGAGTTTGTGGGATATCCATCTGTCATCCTCGGACTGGGAGGGCACTGAAATCCCTCTGCACTAGCCAGTAAATGCCTGTTGTTGCCTTGCTTCTTGCCCTTAGAGCCTGGAGACACTATTGCTCAGATGCAGTTCTCAATGGCTTGTTAACCAGTACAGGAACTCTGTGGTCATCACCCTCTGCTTAGTGCCCTGCGGTGAATGACAGCCACAAACTGCAAAGGAATGAGGAACAGACTGTGAAATGCAGAAATTCACTGTCTTGTGCCTTTGTCTTGCAAGGCTGTGCACTGCAGGAGAACACATGAAGTCTTGGGTGAGTGCTGGTCTGCTCTGACCTCTAGAGAAGCCATGGGAAGGACTACAGGAAACTCTCACAACAGCCACTGGGTTATGGAGACGGGGAAGGGCCAGTACCTCAGGCATTTCCTTTCCTTCAAGTCTCACGATAAGGCTTGGATGAATAGCGGAATGAATTTGTGTTCTACTTTCTCATTCTTGAGCCTAAATATGGGGCCAACATAAAGCGTTTTGTGAGATCTGGCCTTTCCTTCTGTACAGAGTGGTTGCATCTTTTAGAGTTATGCTTAGCTTAAATACGTCTTGGTTTTTTACTTTAATGAAAAAATGCCATTTTAAAAAGGGGAAATTGAGAATTTCTCTTTTGAAAGTGCCTAAATGAAATGCTTCAATATTTAAAAAAAAAATGTTCCTATGTTCTTTCAGAGTAATTCACAAACGTGATCTGAACTCAAGTGTATCTTTGGTCCATTTGGAGCTCAGGTTTTCTGAGAACGTCTTTGTTGGGAGTTGGAGAAATGGGTGTGTGACCCTCTGTTCCTGCTCCACCAGGCATGGGAATCCCCAGGCTGAAGCACTGTCTGTCAGCTGAGAGGCCAAGGAAGCTTGTCACCTTCTGGGTGTGCCTGCCCTGTCCCACAGCAAAGCTTTTCAACTTTGCTCCTTGAGAGGTCAGAGTCAAGGGAAGGGCCCTGCAGCGCCTTCACACAGCAGGGCTTTTGCAAATACCTGGTAAGGCAAACTGGAAATGAAACTAAAAGAGGCTGCACCTTTTACCAGAATTCATTGGGCGAGATTTCAGCTCTGTTTCTTCACTAGGTGTTCAAGGAACAGACTGGAAAAATACCTCCTTGTGACTGGGAAGTACACTGGGGTTATAGTGATTTAATTAGGAGGAGCTCTGTTCAGCCTCTCCCCTTATCTTCTCCTCTGTATAGTAACCTCATGAAGATTTCCACTGCCTCTCAAACATATAAGCAAATAAAAACAATTCGAGGAGCCCAGCCAGCCTAGGAGGCAGAACGGATGTGATTACCTGGTTAAAATTGCTCTGAATGTCTTCAAATTGTGCTGGTTTCCGTGAGGTCAGGCAGCTGCCATCCCTGCCTCTGTCCCTGGGGCTGGCACTGAAGCTGGAGTGCCCTCTGTCTGGTTCTTAGGGCTGTCCTGCCGTTCCTGGCCCTCTGTCCTATGGCACAGCTTGAGGCAGGTTCTCTGCAAATTCCCGCCTGGATCTGTTCTTGCTGATTGTCTGGAAACTGGAGTAATTCCACTTGCAGGAATAAAAAAAGCGCTGATTTAAGGAAACCGAACTTAACTATCGTCTGTAAATTCCTTCAGCTTTGTTTTCTGATCCTTAGGTAGGGATCAGAAGTGAGGAGCTTCAGGATGTTTTTTGTTCTGAGCTGTTTTTATAGATGAGCTCTATACAGAGCTCAGCTATATTGTTTAGATTACAGTTTAATTTAACTCAAGTGAGGCTAACAAGAAGGATGTTATTACCTGGATCGATACTGTATGTTATAAATATCCTTTAAATGCTGGTGTGCTGGTCCATTTAAAATCTTCAGCAGTAAGGGTGACTTCTGCATCACGAAAAGCATAAAATCAATGTGTAACTGCAGTCACGTGTACCTGTAATGATCTGGCACGGCTTTTATTGCATGGACTTTGGATGTATTGTTTAGGGGCAATTGCTCAGAAGTGTTCCTAATGGAGATTAAGTGAGAAAGAGTCCTGTGCCAGTTGGGCAGCAACACGGTGCTTTGGGATTTCTGTTTTTGTTTTCTTTGTTCTTATTTGCTTACGTCATGTAGACTAAACGTATGTTTTAAATTTTCAAGCTGAGATCCAACAGTATTTGACAAACATCTCTCAGTTGATGCGCTGCTGTGAATGTTTTAGTGACAGAGTAAACAATTAAGGAAATTAATATTTTTAATAAAGTAGTCTGTTTTGAATTTTACATATTTGCTTTAGTAGTGTCTAAAACCCCAGAGTGTGTATTAAAGGTCAGTAGCCAGATGGGGACTTTGTGCAACCACAGAATACCAAAATACCTGTACTAGGGTGTGTTAGTATTCTGCCTCATCCCGATGTGAGTAGATTGTTAATAGGTCAGTAGTTGTCAGTTCAGTACATCTCTCTCATTTCACCTTACCTGACATTCCAAACCGTCTCTGTGCTCACACTATAGCTGTTCTTTTTTTTTTTAAATTTCAGTATTTACTTTCCTTCCTCCAAAAAAAAAAAAAGCCAAAAAACAAACATCAAAGAAAGCAAAAACTTTCTTTAAAGGGGATTCTCTAAAAGGAATCTTTTATTCTTCACACGTTTTGGAGAAAAAAAAAAAGTCACTTAATAGGTGGAATACTGTGAATGTTTATACTTTTTAAAAGAACCAACTTCAGGAAAGCAGGTTTTGTTCAGTTTCAGATGTGATGTAAAAATAAATACTAATAAAAAATCCAGGCAGCTGTCTATGGTGGGACATAGATTCTTTCATATCAGAGAAAACAATGAAAAATAGCAAAAGGTAAGCAGAATATGAACTCAACTAGACTAAAACAGTGCCAGAAGATCAAGCAGACTTCAAGGGACTCAGAATAAGTTACAAGAGAACTTCATCATAAAAAGTAACTTCCTTCACTGAGTACAGCTAGTCAGTCTGGTTTCCTCCAGGCTTCTGGCAGCAGCTGAAGTTGTGGCTTTTTCATCTCACTTCCCATTTTATGAGGTCCAGGAATTTTCATCCATTAGCATGTCCTATATTGCCTGTTGCCCTACAGAAATCTTTTAAGGAAATTTTGAGTTTTCACCTTCTACCAGGAGGTTTTAGGATAGTGATTCTCAATTTGCAAATCTTAGCTGCATGTGAATTTTAGGAATCTCTGCGTTATAAAGGTGTCTTTGATTTTGGAGGGCTGTTAACTGAATTTGGAAGGGTTTCAGCTGGAGTGGAGTGTAACCCCAGTGCTGCTGGAGTGACAGAGCTGCCCGGAGAAGGATTCTTGCTATTTTTCCCACAGTCTTCCTCTTCTGCCTCCCCTCCCCTGAGGCTCCTCGCAGTCTTCCTCCCCTCCTGTCCCCCCTCAGGAACCTGGAGCAGCCAGATGCCACAGAACAGGTTTGAAACTGGTCAGCAAATGTTATGCAGATCGAATTATGGGAGCAGCAGAAGCATTTCTGGGGCACATTCTTCTCGCAGTGGGGTGAATCAGAGCCTCGCTGCACACCCCTGGAGTTCCCTTTGCAGGGAGAAATGTGGCATCTTTTAGTGTTTACACCATTGGACAGTAAACTGGAGAAATGACCCCTGTCTTCCCATGGAGTCCTCTTTATTTGCTCTCCCTACGGGTGGTTTGTTGTGTATGTAACAGACTGTAGTCTGGAGCCCTTCAGACAGTTGTGCTAAATGTTGCAGTGCAGATTAGGTTAAATTTAAAAACTTCTGTAAAAGCAAGAAATGATCCGAGTTGGAAACCAGTGAGCCAACTGTAACGTGTTTGATGAGTCTGGAGTGTGTAATGGCCAAACACTGGGGAAGGCTGCACCAAGGGGGACCTCCAGTCCTGGCAGGGAACAGTCCAGAAGACAAGCTTGGGTGAGCTGCTTATCAGATCATGACAGCCCATTAGCTAAAGGAAGGAAAGGTCCTTCCCAGGGAAGGTGGAAAGAAATCACAGTGTGTGTTAGTTATACATGTTTCTCTTCTATTTGCTGTTCGTGAACGTGCAAACCTGTATTTTGCATTTTTGATGTCTGTTCTTACTGGTAAATTATTTCACGTCAAAGCCTACCATGTGGGTTTTTTTTTAGCCCTGAAACTAAGGGTGTTGATTTTTATCCCAGGACAACTTTGTAGATCTTGATAAAAGATCTTTCCAATCTGTCATGTAACTTACAGCAGCAGTTGATTCAGAGATGCATGAGAACACACAGATCAAGTTTAGAAATCTGGTTTAAATGCTGGATTTAAAAAAAAAATCTTATTTTTTTTCCAGTAGCCTACAAATAGAAAATGGAGCCATTTAGGCTGCTTACTGACGTTTACGGAGGTCATTTTGCACAGTGCTGTAGGTGGTTGGGTCTGATTCAGTAAAACAAGCTAATAAAATTATACTCAAGCTCCCAGACCAAAGCTTGTCTCCACAGACTCCACATGTGAAGGCAGCTGATGCTCTCGTAGGAACTGTACTCCTCATCCCAACCCACTCAGTCTCGGACCTAAAAATTCCCTCTGGCATCACCTCTTGGTCTGGTGCTTGTTAGTCACAGTAGGATGGTAGGAAAGGGAACCAAGCACCCTGCTTCTGAGGTATTTTGCTTGAAGCAAGTAATTTGCCTTTGTTTTCCTCTTGAGTTAGAACTTTTTAAAGATGAGTAAAACATTGCAAGGTAATCCACCTCTATTTGTAGTTTGGCTGCTGGAAACCAATGAAAAATTCCTTAATCAACATCTGTCTTGTCATTAGCACTATAGGAAAGCAAATATGCTTTCACAGTCAAGGAGCAAGGGACAGATGAGCTGTTAGATCTGTGTTTGTGCAGTACTTCAGCATTTCCAGGTTTATTGATGCATCACAATCTTTCCAGTGGGCTGTAATGAATGGGCCCTGAGAGTGAGGAATGTGTTGTGTCATGACAGTGTGATTGGGCAGAGCAAAGCTGAACTGAATGAAACAGTTGGATGCTTATGCTTACAGGAATGAAGCCATTTACCCTCTTGAGAAAGTAATATTATTACAACTCCTAGAGAGTTGCCCAGATTGAAGGGGCTTTAGAATTTAGAAAAAGGAAAAAGAACCAAAAGAGGGGAAAAAAACCCCCACAATATTTTTTCTTCTAAATATCTGCAGCCTTGTAATGTGTTGTTTTGTTACAGTAATTCTCGGCTGGGTAGTCATTTGTACCTTGTTACTATGCAGACTGTAAAATTAGAATTGTACTACAGTAGAGGCTCTACCTATTTTCTGTATTTCTGTAAAAATTACCATATGAGGTATGCAGTTATATTCTACATATGAAACAGTGTGATTTTGGAGCTTGTGTACAAATCGTGATGCATTTAGGAGCATTAATAGATATTTTCTGATTGCAAAGAATTGGTGGTGAGACATCAGCTGCATCTTTAGAAGAAAAATGGAGTTCTCAAAGCAGTTCTAAGTGAAGAGCATCACGCTATGCTATGGGTGAAGCATAACATCCTGAAGTAATAAATCAGCAAAAAATGATGGTAATATTCACAGTGATTCCCTGGTTTGTTGATATTTATTTAACCTTTTAGAGGTGTAAGGTTGCTCTTCTGGAGATATATGTGTATTACTTGCAGGCACTCAGATTTGAGGTCTGTTGGGTCCAACAACTGAGTCTAAACCAGAATATCCTTTCATTTTCTTTCCCTATGAAAGCACTGCAGGCAAATAGATTTCTTCCCGAGGATGTCTCAGATCTCACAGTCTTATGCTGAACGTGCTGTCAGCTTCTGATAGGGATTCATTGACCAATCCGCCAGCATTTTCAGTGAAAACCGATCACCCTCTCCTGTCTGATGATTGACCATATTTTTAGAAATTTGTTTATCAAATAGCTGCTACCTGTACCCAGTGGCTTTTAGAAGGACTCCTGCTGACCTGCTGCCCTTACCTGTAGAACCTGTGCTCTGCTTTTCAAAACATATTCATCTCTTTACAGGGGCTTTGGAGTTAATGTGCTGTGCAGCTACCAAAATAGCCTTTCATTCACCCAGCTCCTCTCAGTGGACAGACGTATGGACAGTAAGTGCTGTCCCTGCACCTGCTGGGTAGGGGTAACCCTGGCAGCTGGAATATTGCCACGTCGAACCCAGTTGGGAATACAAGCAGAGAAAGGCAGAACCATTTTGCACTTCACTGCAACCAGGGTGTGTGTGCTGCCAGCAGCACACTTGTTTTTATTTGCAAGCTCGTCTGGAGAGTATTATAGGGACTCAGCACAAGGCAGCTACAAAATCCTTGTAATTTTATCAAGCACAGTAGACTAATGATGGCAAGAGCCTTTTTTCCAGCAGTAGATGCTTCCACAGGCACATGAACGAAACAGTCCTCTCCCTAAAACAATCCTATATTTGAAGTCTTTCTCAATATAGTCAGAACTCTTATCTTTGGATTACTCAATAACTATGCAACTCAATAGCTAGAGAATGGTTCTGAATTATGAATGAATGCTTTGTTTAAAATCCAGTAGCTTTTACTTTTTTTTTTTTTTCTTTCTTTTTTTTTTTTTTTTTTTGTAGAAGCTTCTCTGGTGCACTGCTCTGCTCAGGCTTTACCAGAGCGTGGAGTGACTTTACCTCTACAGAAATTTGCATTGTAATCTTGATAGTGATCGTGAACATTAACTTTATAATCCTCACCGGGGAAATGGAGCGATGAAGTATTGGTACAGCAGTAAATTGGAATAGAAAACAAGAAGCAGGAGGGAGTAGGGTGTTAGGCTGAAAAAGTGCATTTAGCAGAGGATGTCCTGTTGAGAAGGATGTCCTCCTCAAATAGATGCCCTGCATTCATAACGCCCTTTCTGTGCTCTGAGTAAATGGCTTATTGTACTGCTCACATACACTAAATCAGTTATTTTAACCTGCTAATAGAAGTATTTGTATAAATGTGAATTGATACTTTTTTCCCGAAGCCCCACTGGCATTTAAAAGCTGGCTCTTGTGTATTTCAGTAATACTGCTTATGGTAAGCGTGAAAAAATCATGGGTCAAACCCTGTAAAATTTTGGCTAGCTTTAAACTCGAGATTTTAGAACAGTGTAGATATTGTACTTTATTTAATATAAAAACCCTGCTGAATGAGGTCTGTCCATCATCACAGTTGTCTGTGTTTCATGGTCTGCTGATTTCTTTAGTAAAACTAGTCAAGCCTCCTTTCCAAAGTTTTTCTGCCCCTTATTGCCTCTTCTAGGAACCTGCTGCTTTGGTTGTGACCTGAAATATCAGAATTGTTAGTGATTATGATTCCTGTCTCGGTATTCCTGCCACACTGATCTTGATTTCCTTAGCCCTGTTGCGCATAAGTCTTTGTTCCCTTCACTGAGGTGATCTTGCTGGAGGAGGGAGTGGTGCCCTCTTCTCATCACTGCAAAGTGGTGATGCTGCTCCCGTCCCCCAGGGCAGAGACAGAAAAGGAAACAAAGCTACTGTTTGCACAAGGTAAGGAAGGATGAGTAGGAGAGGATGCAAAGGGTTTGGCCTAGGGAGGAGGTCCCACAGGGAGGGGAGAGCTGCCTGGGGAAGAAACAGGAGAGAGGAGGGATCTTTCCCACGCTCAGCCTCCCCTGGACCTTACTGACACCATGTCCAAACGTCACGCCAAGAATGGAGATGTGTGGCCAGGACTCAAGATTTCTGGCAGCAGGCAGAGGACTGTTCTTCCCTGGCCATGGCCCTGGTGTTAACCATGTTGCTTTGTTTACTCTAGATACACTTTATACTGCTGTTCAGTCGGCAGGGGAAGTTAAGGCTTCAGAAATGGTACACGACGCTACCTGATAAAGAGAAGAAAAAGATCATTCGAGAAATTGTGCAGATTATTTTGTCTCGCAATCAAAAAACAAGTAGTTTTGTTGACTGGAAAGACCTCAAGCTTGTTTACAAAAGGTGTGAGTAATTTTATAAGAACGTATAATTATTATTCATATGAGTAACACATGCTAGAAGAGAAGAGTAAAGGTTCACTTCAAGAAAAGCAGCAAACAACACTCTTAGGGCTAGGCTGAGTGAGGAGCCTGCTTCTGACTGTGTATAACAATGCAGTGTCCCTGGCCAAACCAGCAGGGTAAATTGTGGGGTGCAAAATACTTGTACAATTTGTCAAATGAGAAAAATGGGAGTAATCTGATAAGTATTGGTGGTTAGAAGGCTCTAGACTTCACCGTTTCTTCTAATCCCACAAGGTAGCCTGCTGAGATGTGTGCTGGGCTTTATCAGGCTCTTTTGGGGGGTTGCAGGAATTGTTCTGAGGTACTTCCAACATTCTGCCGAATTTTGTCTTTGAAATATTTGTTGCTCTGGAAAAATGTTAATTCCCATTTCCTTTTCCAAAGAAATCACTGGTCCCCAGTTACACCACACCTGTTCATTCTTCTGAAGTTGTAGCAAACAAAAGTAGCCTTGAGTTATAGCTGGACAAATTAAGCAACGTCTCCCATTTAGCAAAACTTGAGTTCCATGCAGTGAAAGGAGGGATATAAACATCTGACCAGCTGCTGTGAGCCAGCCACAGCACCAGCGAGCTGAGGTGGATCGTTCTTGCATCTTAGGTTGGTTTAAACACAACGTTTTGCTGCAAGTTATTTGTGAAGGTTGTTTGGTCTGAGCAGTTTCATGCATTCTGGCCCTGTGTGAAACACTGTCATTTGATAGCCAGCAGGCTTACTGAGATGTGACTCCTTTCACATTTATTTTTGCCTTATTTTTATTTTTTTAATTAGGAGGAGTAGCAGTTTAATTAACCCCACTTACTATAGTGCCACTGCAGCAGGTGAGGGAGACCTCAAAGTACTACTGATTTATTGTTTATTTTATTATGACCAGTGTTGGAGATACCCCACCTTATCAAGGGTGGAGTTTGTTGTTCTAACTAAAATAATAATTTGTTTAAATTCTCTGATCTTTTAAAGTGTTCTCTGAGACACTATTAAGAATGAAAGAAAATGTTTATTTTAGAGACTAGATAGGAATTAACTGTCATACAAGTAACTTCTAAGAGACGAGCAGAGCACTGAGGTCCCAGCTGTTCACTCCCCTGTTTTTGCCTCTCTTTCCCCAGGTATGCCAGTTTGTATTTCTGCTGTGCAATAGAGGACCAGGATAATGAGCTCCTGACACTAGAGGTCGTTCATCGATATGTAGAGCTGCTGGACAAATACTTCGGAAACGTAGGTTTCACTTTCTCCCATGAACTCATCCCTGCCTGTCTGATAAACAAAGCTATGTGAAGCTCATTTACTTCACATTTCCATCTGCAGTGCTTGCCCTGCAGGGTTTCTCAATCCAGAGCGAAATTCTTTATTAGAGTAATTTATAAGATAGTGCTGAAACAGTCATAAGATTGTTTTTCCATCCTTTCTCCCCCTTCTCCCCTCCAATTAATCTTGATGCTTTGTCTTGGAATAGAATTTGAAGAGAAAGCTTGAGGAAAATTACTTTAAAAAAAAAAAGGTTAAAATACTTTAATTCTCTCTTCTGATGTGTTCAGATACAGTGGTTTTGTTTGTTTCATAATACTGTGTAACACTTCAGGACACAGAAAGAGGAAAAAGATAAACTGCGCGTATTTTTAAAGAAAAGACCTGAAGAAGGTCCAAACAAGTCTTTCAGTAATCCTTTGAAGACTGCAAGAGACCCATCTTTTCTGTGACTAATTTTGAAATTATGCTGACTACCTTAATTCATCTGATTTCAGTCAGTGTGCCACGACTCGTGTCTGTACCGCCTCCAAACACAAAAGAGGTTGGTGGCTGTCACTGGGCAGGGAATTTGTCTTGCTCTGTGAAACCCACATTGCAGGGGCTGTACAGGACCTGTGATATGGTTAGTAGGCTAGGAGGTCTGCTCTGTCCTCTGAGAGCCAGTATGGATCTAATAATAAGTGGAATATCTTTGCTGTAAGTCTGTATTGATGAAGAGGCTTCAATCAGTATTACATAACATGCAGTTTCTTTCTTCACCCTGCCACCTGCCATGGTAGTGCATACATGGAGTATATCTGATTAACCCGACGACTCCCAACCCAGCAGTGCTTAGGATGTTGTAAAAGGGGTTTAAATGTGGTGTGTCCTTTTGTTTTGGCAGGTGTGTGAGCTGGATATTATCTTTAATTTTGAGAAAGCTTATTTTATTCTTGATGAGTTTATAATTGGTGGAGAAGTACAGGAAACTTCAAAGAAGACTGCAGTGAAAGCCATAGAAGACTCTGACATGCTGCAGGAGGTAAGGCAGAGGAAGAAAAAAGGCAAACACATCATCTTCCTACATCTTCCTTGTTTGACAGGAGCTGAAAACACAGCTAAGCACTTCTGGTATTTAATTATCCAAGTGTGTCTTACATTCAGGTTCAACAGGTACAACTGTGCAGTTACATAAGCTTTCAGTTCAACCCTCCTGGAATCATCTGGAGACTCTTTATATGTGGCTGTTGCTCTCTTGCAGTTTAACTGCTAGAGTTTCTCAGATAGTATATTAAGAAATAGTTTAAGATGCATCTAAGATATTCCTATAACTGAAGATCATATTTTGAGATTATGTTTTATGTGTATATATGTATATATAAATACAGAAAAATCTCTTTTGTTTCACTAATACATTGGAAACAGATGACTTACCATTAACATTTAAAATTGGAAAGAGCACGTGCTGGCAAACTGCACTTCCATTCAGGAGCACCTGTGTACTTCTGCCAGGCACAGCCATGTAACCTTTATTCAGAACCCTGCAGGAATTCTCTTGTCGTAACTTGGAACGTGACTGGTATCGTCATGCCAGGAATGGCAAAAGCAGTTGGATGGGGTGGATTTACTTCATTTTTAACTCGGTGGTGAAGGATCCATCGTAACACTGAAGGATCCAGCACCTGGGTGGAACTGGCTCAGGACACGCTTGTGTGAGTTGAGCAGCTTCTCCCAGTGGTCTGTCACTCAGCCAGCTGTGTAAGGAGGCCACTCGGCACGATGAGTTTAGCCGCAGCTGCTGTGTGTCATGATTTGAGGATCAGATTCTAAACCACTCCTTTACATGTTTTTAAAGCAGAGTTATTTCTACATTTTCGTTAATCTGATCGACTTCCGTGCTAAACTACAACTGGCCTCCCTCAAGGAGGACAACATGTTTTGTATGAATATTGCTGTGCCACTCCATAATGCATCAGTTGTTTCTTCTTTTTTTTTTTTCCTAGACAGTGGAAGAATACATGAACAAGCCTGCATTTTAATGTTAAACTACCTGGAGAGAAAACTGCTGTGTGCACCTCTACAATGCACTTGCTGAAATTGCTTCCCGAAGTGCCAGATTTTTTAGAGAAATACCAAAAACCAGTAACGGAAGGGGTTTGTTTGTATAATGGTGAAGATGAAGGTCAGCTAATGTAGCAAAGGGTTTAACAGTTCTGTACTTTGCATTACTCTGCATATGAGTTTCTCAGAGTTGTTATTACCCTGGATATAGTTTTCTCTTCTTGCTGGACTGAACTCTTGTTTTTTACCATGCCTTTTAGCTACAGATTTTGTCATCATAAAATGCTACTCTGACAGTACTTTGAAGAGATGTTTTTAATAGTTTTGGTTCACTGCTGACTGTATGACTCTACTTTTGTACAAATGTCCATTATTTTGAATGTAATGATTATTCTGCTCTAATAATAATAATTTCTTTTTCTAAAAGCCAAATTGTTGTGGGCCCTGATTTCATAAGCTTGTTGTGACAAGATTAACCCATCCAGTACAAGAAGAAATGTGCATCTCTTTGGGCCAGCCCCTTTCTTTCACGATCTTCCCTCTCCTTTCTACTCTAGTCTGTTAATAAGACGGCTCCAACTGCTAATAGAGTGTATTCCATGCCTGCATTTGATCTGGAAGACTGTTCTGACTGGAAGTAAGCTTCTCCCAGGTTTATTGAATCCTTTTGCTGCTGCCTGTGGATGGCCTGTTTCTGTCTTCCTCCTCATTTTCCTGTCACCTTCCGAGATCCCCTGGACCTGTGCAAAGGCTCCAAACTTTGGAAGTGTGCAGCTTGAGAGCAGGAGATAACCTGAAGAGAAAAAATTAGTCTTTGGGATTTTAGAGTGAAGATAATCTCGTATATCATTTGGTATCCACCAAAGCCCATATTTCCCTTTAAAATTTTTCCAGTCTCAAATTCACACACCTGTTGGGATGATCAGCTTTCAAGTAGTTGAACGTGGCCCATTTTTGTGAAGATGGGACAACTGAATCAGCCATTTATAACTTCGCAAGCTGCAAAAAGGGTAAAATAGTAGAGAGGAGAACAGTCAGCTGGGCTGTGTCCCTTACTGTGTCTTAAAACATTGTAGCTGTGCGTGTGTGGAGCTGGGTGTGTTAACGTGACTGTCTGTCAGTGCAATATGGACTCTGTAAACTGACTGAACTGGCTTCCTTAGATTATTTCCTCCTTTAACAGAATTCAGAGCTCATGGAAATTCTGTTTATCTAACTCACAGCTAGATGTTTTGTCTCTGTCAAATCATGGAATTATCCTGTACAAAAATTAGGCAAGTTATCAGACAAATATGCCAGAATGATCCAAGCACTGATTTGCACTTCCATTCACGATACGTTTTCCTTGATTTCTGGGATGTACAGTCAGTATTTTCTTTCAGGGCTTTTTCTAATCTTTAAATGCCCTGCATGCTCACTCTAATTTTTTCCTTGCTCCTTCCTTCCTTCCTAGTCCATTTGTATCTTCCCAGGGAGGGGTACAGGGGTTGTTTGGAGGTTGAGGGTGCTTTGACATAACACAACAACTGTGCTGATTGTCATCCCCCTCTTCTGCCTGTGCTTTCTGGTCTGTTAGTAAAAACTGTGACAAGCTGCTTCATAGCATCATGTTGCTCTTTTTATAATTACTTTATCCATCTGTTTTCTCTGCATTGATGTCAAAGGCATACTTTGAGCATCGAGAAAATAGTGAAATTGCTGAAGGGCTTTTAATAGCTCTCAAGACATCCAATTTAATAGTAAATTAATGAAATTGTATGAGTTGTATATTATTTTCTCATGGTTTGAAATGAAGTTTTTAAAAGTAGAGTGATTAAGAAACCACTTCAGAATGTACAAAGAGGCTCCTTCTGCTCTTTTTAAGTGACTTCTATTCAGTGAAATCATCAGTAGTTTGATTTGCTTTTACTCCTTTTTGGAGTCATGCTGTGATTCTCTGACTCTTAAAAACTGTCATGTTGCTTGAATTCTGGATTATATCAAAATAAGGTTTTCAAAAAATTTCTTAGTATGAATAAGGATATCAAAAACCAGTCTTTTCAGTCATTCTAAGGAGAACTAGAAGACTTCCTTCCCTGTCATTTCAAATGAAGGAGAATTTCCTTATGGAAAAAAAAATTGTACCCTAGCTAAGGGGCACTTATACCAGCCATGTCAGTGTAGCATCTGCAATGAATAGCATTGCCAAACTGATGTATCCAGTGTCAGCTTGAGAAGTGGGGAGGAATTAGTGTGGTTTTCTTGCTTAGTACAAAAATTCATTGGAATATGGTGGGCTTGTTGTGCCACCTGCCTTTGTACTACAAAATTGAATGGAAAGTATATGTTAAGTACTCTTAAGAACTGCTAAATTATGTTCATGCTCCAAGGAACATCTGTAGATTCCTGTTGCTTTTGCCTATATGTGGGCTACACAAAGCAGGCAGGTGAGCATTTTTAATTAATGTGAGTTTTGCAAGTGTCAGCCTGCATGTATGGCATACTTAAAAACAGATTGGTTTGAAACATAAAACTTGTATTTATACTTTTGACAACCTTCAGAGAGAAAGGCATCTCTCACCTGAATGGTTTTGTGATGGAATTCAGCTCAACCCAACTTTCCCAAAGGGAAAAAGCCCAAAAGAAACCCCTTTATTGTCAGATTACTCTTAGGTCACTGTCAGAATGTCCATGTCTTTGTGGGGCTCCATTGCCACCAACAGGACTCTGCACAGGTCAGTGCACTGCTGAGCAGAGCTCATCAGAAGATTCACGTCTCTCTTGTTATCTTAGTTCCTGGATTTTTCTTAGAGCAGGAGATGCATGTGTCTTTGTCCATAATTGACAGAGCTGGGAAGCATTGCCTGTTTATATTTGCTGTTTCTGACTTGCCTGACTATTCTAGGCAATGCTCAATGTAAAGTTTTCTGAGATGACTATGGAATTATTATCCAAATAAGTATTAGCAGATTCCTTAACAGTTTTCCCCATCTCATCTCATCTTTTGCAGTTACCTAAACCCTTACCTTGCTGACAAGCCTCAAGTACGTGTGTCCTAGTTTGCAAAATTGTGTTTACTAAAATAACCATTAATCACGGTCATGTTGCTGGCCTAGATTCCCTTCCTTGCTTTGGCCAGCTGCATCCAGCAAAAAGCTGCTTGATTTTCGTGTGGGCATCTCTCCCTGGAGGACTCTTTGTGTGATTTACCGCTCACCAGCTGGGACAGAGCTGGTTCTCTGTTTGCAGCTCATGAGTTGTGACATCTTTGAACATATTATGGCAATTAAAAAGAGGGAGACAGATATTAGACTGGGATAAAAATAAGTGTAGTCATGTCAAAAGGAATATTGAAAGTGTGACAGATCATCATGAGTGAGAGGCAAGAGTGGCAGGATCTCACAGGATTCATTTTTATAAATTTTGTTTTTTTCATTATGAATTTCTGAGTGTAAGGGCTCATTAAAAGGTGTCAACTCTTACAAATAACTGTAGGAAAAACTGACATTTAGGTTACCTCCTATCAGCCTTTGTTTAACAAAGAGCCACTGCAAGGGAATCTTCAACACCTCCCCCTCGCTGCTCCTGCGAAGCCCCACTGTGCTTTCAGAAACCCAGGTGGGAAACTTATGGTCAAGTTTGGATGTGATTCTGTGTCTGAATTTTCACTGGACAGAATAATGCTGCAATTATTAAAGGATGAGTTACTATTTTTTCCTTTATTTTGCAGTCCTTTGAATAGATAACACATTTTTTCTGTCCTCTGCTTAGCACTGTGCTGTGTTGGAGTAATACAGCATGCAAAGTGGTACAGCAGGTGTCAGGAGGGACTGGTTTATGAGGAAAGATTACAAGAGTGTAACAGTGTGAGTGGAGCTTTCAAAGATAACCAGAGACATTCAGTTAACAGTCCCCTCAAAAAAAAAACGGGGCTTAATACAGTTCATACAGAGAGAGAGAACTCCCATCCCTGTCTGTCCATGACATTCTGCTCCACTGAAAATGCGTTTGGAAATATTTCTGTCAGCACAGCTCCTACGTGAGGGGGCTTTTGCTCTCACCCTGCATAAGATGACTAAACCCAAAGGTCTCAGTTCTGCAGTTAATCCCTAGGGTGGGGTTTTCATTAACTTTATCCAGTGCCTTTACGAGCACGGAGTCTGCATCATCACCTTGCATCACTGTATTTTCAGTTTAGATGACTGCCAGAACTTGTGAGCTCAGACCAGGTAACAGCATCCTTCTGGGAGAGTTGACGACATTCCTGCTGAATTCAGTAGCCTGTATGTTCCTTGGCAAGTTCACAGTACAAATAAAATAGAGCTGTTGATTTAAGTGTCTGTTGGGATATTTCAGGGATTTTTTTTTTTTTTTTTTCACGAAGATAGCTGGTCTAGGTTAAAGTATAGTAGTGAAAGCTTAGTGTTCATAGCAGAGATAACGGGCTGTGCTGCAAGAGAGTTAATGTTTGCTGTCATGGAAACCTGTTGCCTTGGAACATGACTAATGAGACACAAGGCTAAGGGAAAGGAAGAAGCTATTCTTGAAATTATTGTTTAGCAAAGCCTAAGCAAGACCAGCAGTATACATTATCATGAGTTGCAGTTATTTCAAATTTTGTTGTCTAGTTCACTTAACTTTGTCTTTTTATTTACTTATTCAACAGCTCTTGTAACCCCGTTTTCATGCAGAGAAAATAGTTGAGCTAATCCTTTGACTGTCTGGAAATAAATAGCATCTTACTTGCATTCCTCTTTCCCAGTACACCTCAAAATATGTTCAACTGTTATGGAAGGGACACACAACTTGTGGCTGGTCGGGAATGTCCCCCAGTAAGGCAGGGGACAGCAGCAGTTTGGCTTTTGCCTTTGATTGTAACTGTAGGTTTCAAAGACAGTCCAGGAATATGAGGTCGGGAACATTTCTATGTACTTACCCATATGGAAAAATCTGGTTACCCACCCTGTGTATCAGCGTGGTAAAACTGCTGCTCTCTAATGCTGAAAGGAAACTTGGGGGGGGGGAACAATCAGAAGGTATTTTAAAGTTGACTTCAGCATTCTGTCATCTCCTTTTAAAATTCCCACCGAGAATTCTCCTCTCTTCTGGAATTCCTACTCCAGACCCAGTACCTATCATTACCCACCAGGCTCTGCAGTGGAGAATAGAGTGATGATGTTTTTTTTCCTGCAGAGGGGAATTTTTCAAGTCTGTTGTGAAAAACAATGCTGAATGTAGAATCCCCAGTTACACAGGGTGACAAATTCATTAGAGCTTGCTGAGGGTTTCAGCTGCTCTCTGAACCGGGATCTTGCATGAATAAATTGTCAGCAGCTTTAAGTCTCCCTGCCTTGTGGAGATCACGCTTCAGGGTCCTTCTGCAAGCTCACAGTGAGGAGTCAGCCTTAGCTGAGCTCAGCCAACAAAGACAAGTCACAGAGGAACATCTCCACAGAAGTTTTCAGGTGAAAGAATCTGTTCTTTTTTGTTTCTCGAGAGGGGGCTTGGGATGTGGTCCTAGGTGAGTATTATGCTGGGTAACAGCTCTGAAACATGACAATTTGTGGCAAGAAGGAAATATTCTGGGAAGAACAACAAAGAGTTGGCTGGGTTTGTAAGCTGACAGCTGCATTTGGGATGAAGGAGGGTTTTTTCTGGTGTCTTTTGTCAGGGACAAGGTGGTCCTTCCTTGTTCTCAGAGGGAAAACTGGCTTGGGTAATCAGTTCTTGTTTGGCAAGAACTGACACAGAGTGTTATGTTGGCAATGACAAGAATGTTCTGCTGGCAAAGAGGTACTGCAGGGGGCAATGAAATATCATACATTATTTTTAAATATGATAAAACACTGATTCATTCTGGTTGGGTTAATATGAGGAAACAGCAACATTTAGCATGACAGTTCTGTGAATGATGATGAAAGTAATAAGTATGCCCAAAAGGTTGTGCTGTAATGTATACTCCAGCATTTATGTTTAAGTCTGGCACAAAAATGGAAAGACTAGGACCTCAAGAAGTCTTGTTCATCCTTCAGTCCCAGGCAGGATCAGCGGCATTTAGATTGTGTCTGAGTGATGTTTTTCTAACAAATTCAAATCGGCCTGCGGTGGTAGTTTCAAAACATTCTTGGACAGTCTGCCCCAAAACTAATCCCCCCCTCAGTTGAAATGCTTTTCTTAATGCCAGCTCCCTTACTGTGAGATAAGCCCAGTAATACTTGTGATATCAAGCACAGATATAGAAAAGCCTCTATTACATTTCCCTGTGCAGCATCCCTTTAGGGGTTCTCTGTTTTGCTCTCCAACCCCCAGGTAGTGCTCAAGAGCAGTGAAGTACAAGGCTGGCTGTACCTTCACTATGGAGTGCTGAGTGGTTTTAACCTTGATTCTGTTGTGTGAACCATTTCAGCTGGGGCTGATGAGTAGCTGGTCAGAAAATTCAAATAGCCAGCATTGGTAAAAATCAGAAGCACAATTCCTTTTTCTTTCTCCTGGCTTCTTACATGCTGTAACTTCTTAAAACAGCTGTGCATGAGGCCTGGATTCAGCTTTAGGGTGTCCTTTGTTACATGTAAAAAAGCTCAGACTGCTTTAATGGGGTACCTGCATTTTGGAGGTTTAAATTAACCCCTCTGCCTCGCTGGCTCAGCACTGGGAAAACGGGTATTTCTTTTCAGATGCAGGAAAAGGGGAGGTCTTTTCACTGTTAACAGCTCTGGAGTCATGCTTTAAGGATAACATTATTGAGAAACAAAGCTTGTTTAAATTCTAACAGGTTCTAACAGCAAGACTCTACTTCAGAAAAAATATATCAGCTTAAAATGCTTTTACTCTAAATTGTGTTTCGCTGCCTGGGAAAGGCCAAGAGCACGTGTGGGCAGCTGATCTCGGAGAGTGTGGTGGTCAGGTAAGTCCTGTTCAGCATGTAAGTGCCCAGACCGTGTCCCAAGATGTTGCACTGGCCCCCAGAAGAAATGGCAAATAAATCCTTTGGGAAGAGCGGAAGGGCTGGGTGGGAGACACAAGGGTTTGCTATTGGTTGGCTTGTCCTGCCATGCATTAACAGGCAGAGCAGCCTCTGCATCCTATGTGAGAAAGATATATCCTATATATTATAGCCATGTTGGAGCAGAAGAATGGGGAAAATCTAAGACCCTAAATATTTGCAAATTACTCCAGTAAGAGGAAAAAGAGAAAAGCAAAGGGGTACTTAAAGAGGGATGAGAACCTCTGTTTACCTTCTGTTCCTTAATGAAAATACCACATTTTCTTATAAGAGGGTACTGATGACAAACACGGGGTTGTTGAGGGGTTTCTGTAATTTTTTTTAAAGTAATGAGTTTCTGTCGCTGCCGAAGGCTGTGTGTGTGAGGTCAAGCAGTAACAGTGTGGCACGAGTAAACGGGAGTGAAAGTGCTTACTGCTCCCGTTCTGCTCCAAGGTGATCCTTGCCAGGAGGAGCAGGAGGGAGGTCCTCCAGGTCTCTGGCATGCCGCTTTCTCTTGGCACAGCCTGGGAAAGCAGGAGATCTCAGTCAGGGATGGCAGCCAAGAGCATTAGAGAAGTCCTCGGTGCCAGCTGGTGGCAGGAGGGAAGGCAGACTCCCCCCTCCCAGTGTCCCTGCAGGAGCAGGGAGCAGGGCAAAGAGAGTGAGCCCTGCTCCAGAGGAGAGACTTTTGTAAGAAGGAGGAGGAATGAGAAAGAGGATCTTCAGGTGCAGTCTCCACACCGTTTGGAGAGGGATAGTTTTAGTGGCGTTATCCACAGCTTGCCCTCATTCTGCTTTCTATTTCTGGGTGGCTGCTGCCCCATACTCTCTTCACCACTTTTTTGCAGATCTTCCCAGTTTTCTCCAAACTTGTTTTTCTTCCTTTCTTTTCCCTGATGTCTGTTCTTGCATAAACTCCCCTTCATCTCCCGTCTCTTCTTTCTCTACTCACTTTTAAGTGACTTTCCAGGGAGGGAAGGAAAAGCTCCGTCTCTCCAGGGAGGGCAGCGCAGTGGAGCCCAGAAGCTGCGTTCTGCTCAGCCCCTCAGCTCCTGCTGGCAGCACTTCTGCAAGTTTCTTCTCCTTTCTGTGTGTGCTTCTGCCAAGAATGCTAAATCTTTTGGAAAGCCTTGTGTGAGGAATGACCACATTTTTGGTATTGTATTCCCTGTTTCTTGTCCTGAAGTATTTGCAGCCCTCAGTCCAGCTCAGGTGAATTTTGCAGTATGGGATGCTTTGCATAGGGTGTTATGGCAGCTATCAGATGGCAGCTTGGTGCTTTTGCAAACTGAAACGTTGTTTTGGGTCCAAATACGAGATTATGAGGCCCATGCAAAATTCAAGTCCATTGGCACCTTTGTTGCTAATCAATTCTGGAAAGATGAGCACTCCCATTTTAGTGTGCTCTGCTGTCCAGAGTTAACTTGGACACCCAGGGGACATTTTTGCTGTGAACTTTCCATCTCTTTGCTGCATATCTATGTGAGAAAACTTCTGATTTGGACTGCAGATAGACAGAGACCCCACAGAAAAATAAGGAGTTAAATTGAATCAAGGCTAAGAATACTAACAGCCAAAAGGTCAGACAGGAAACCCATTTCACACCAGAATGACAGAAAGATGATGATGAATATTTTTAAATAAAAAGTGTGTGGGGCAGAGGCCGCTGTCATGGCAACTCTCAGCCTGTGTGCAACGGTGTGCTTCCAGCACCGTCTCTGTGATACGTGCTTGGTCAGTCATTTCAGTCATCCCTGGGCTTCCACACCACATCTGTGGCCTGCCCAGGTGTGAGGGAATGGAGTGCAGGTGGGAGCCCAGCTGTGCTCCAGCCGTGTTCCCCATCTCTGGCACAAACCCCGTGTGTGCGGATGGCCCAACGCTGCCACACGCACCTTCCAAACCTCCACTCTGCTCCCTGATGGACTGACTTGGGTGAAGAGACTGAGCCAGCAGCAGTGTCTCTGCTTCCACCGCTGTGCTGGGGAAGTCGGGAGTGAGAGCTGTAAGTGATGCTGCAGCCGGGACCGGAGCTAAATATATCTCCTGCCCTGCCCTGCTGTTCCCGGCTGTCTGGGATGCGCTGCTGCTGCGGGAGCTGAGCTCGGAGGAGGCTGGGGCTTGGCTGTGCTGCCTGAAGGTAGCAGAGAAAATAAGGTATCACAGATATTAGTAATTAATCCCATTAAGGCTAAAATCTCAACTTACCCGGCTTGTTCCCCTTTCCATCACTCTGCAGGTTTTCTGCAGGGTAAAATGTCGTGGTCCGTGTGACAGGACTTGCAGCCTAGAGTAAAGCCAAGAATTTTAACTACAGAGACAGAGCCCCTTTCTAGGTTACTGCTTCTGGTTTTAACTCTGTTGGCACCAGACCCAGGGTTTTTTCACAAATTCAGGGCTGTGTTCACATATGAGGTTCTCATGTCTGCACATTTCAGCACAACCTTAGCAAGGTCCAGAGGACAGGGGGTCTGGAATTTGGCAGCACTGGGCTTGTTGATGCTTCTCCACGCGTCTGTTTGGGCACCCTTATGGGGTGTTGATGGGCAGTACTATTTGGGTAATCTCAAGGACTGGTTAACAGCCACTTTGGGTTGTGTCAACATCTTGTGAAGGTCCTGCCGCCTCGCAGTGAGTGTGGGGAGAGCCAGGACAGGGGGGTGCACTCACAGCCCTGCCGAGCCCACTGAGCAGGAAGCGTTCCTGCAGGATGCACGAGTAGGGTTCACCAGGAAGGCCTAATGCTGGGGATTTGTTTTGATTTTGGAGTCAGTATCTAATAAGTCAGCTTGAAGAAGTGTGTTTTATGGTTTTAGTATTCAACGGGAAAGTTTGCCCTTTTGAAGGAGCTGTTGGTGCATAATGCACGGTGTAGCTCTTCAGGCGGCAGCAGAGATGCCCCCTGACCAAACCCCGTGTGTTTGGGAGGAAGTTCAGGCTGTTATGTTGATACCTTTTTTTATCTTTTTAATGAAACCTCCTTCCTGCCATTTCAGAGGAGAGGAGTGTTTGACGTCATGTGCTGATGAGTCACTGCTTTTAACAGGCCAGCAAGCAGGGACTGAGAGCGCTGTCTGGAGCAGCTGCTCTGTTAATCATTCACAAAAAGCCCAGAGAAAGCTCAAGGGGAATGCTTGTGAATAATTAAATTTCTGTTTTCATTACGAAGACGCAGTTGATTTACCTGGATCTGCTAGAGTCCAGGTATTGGGAAGTGAGGGAGGAGGACAGTGATCTCACTGGTTTGTTGATACCACTGTAAATAGCTTTTGGATAGTCACAGGTGTCACTCAAGCATATACATGATTTAACAATTTCATGCAATAGAAATTTTATGTAATAGACAATTTTATGTAATAGAGCTCTGACCACCAGCTCCATTTCACTTGTTGCAACCTCTTCAACCATACCCATGTTTTCCAGAAGAGAATTCTTGGGGAAGCAAATGCCCTTGACAGGGCAAGACGTGGATTTCATCGGAAGGCTGGATTTCTGATGTGTCTTATAGCCTAAAGCTGTGTATTGTCAAAGGAAGCAGAGTTGTCTAGGTTTGTTCACTGATGGTTCTCCTGCTCATAAACCTTCTGGGGGTGACCTGGATCATTTTGAGTTAATGCTGAATCAGTATTTTGACAGAGGATGTTGCACTCATCGTTGTGATGAGCTTTAACTTCAGTTGCCAACATGCTGTGATCAAAAAGTTCATTAGATTCCACTTTGGATGAGTAGGACTCTCATTTTAGACAAGGTCCAAACTGGATAAGTACCTAAATGGTGAATTATTCACTGCTTAGCTCTTCCCCTCGAGGTTAAGTGTCTTAGACAAGAGCTGCTGCCTTTTACCCAGGGGTAGAATAAGATGGGCAGTTTTACTCCCAAAGCAATCCCATCCCCTAATGATCAGTTGAAGCTGCCTTAGAACAGAAAGATGCTGCTTGGCCTTGACAAAATGTTAGGTTTAGCTTTGCCTACACAGTTGGAGTGCTGGGACTGTGGGGGGGGTGTAGGATTGCTTATAAACATTGACTTTAATTACCTATACAATGTGAGTAGAAAGTTGTTATTCTGCCTGTCAGATGTATAATGAGAAAGAAAGCCCAAACTACAAAACCATTTGAGTCTTATAAACCTTTCTGTCTCTGGGCATTGTTTTCATGGACTTGTGAAATCCCACAGACATGTAGGCAGAACCTAATTAGCTACAGCCATTGAAAGAGCAAAGTTTGAAACAATTTGTTGAAAACTGAATATATTTTTCATCTTTTAGCACTGTGGCCAACTTACTGTGGATTTGCCTTCTTAAACTGATTGTGAGAAGAGTTTAATTGATCATATCAACTTCTCCATACACACATTAGCCCCAAATTCTAAAGCTTCTTATCAGAATAAAATGCACTTATTTAATGGGCATCACTATTCTTGATAGATGAAAAAAATGTTGGCAGATGAAACCAGATAGTATCTCTGGGGAAGAAAGAGTTGTCCTAGAACTGCAATAGCTGATGATTTGCCATTTCTGCAATGAGATGGTTTCCAAAGCCCACCTCTCAGGCTGCAGATACGATATGGCTGGTCTGGACCCTTTCAGAAGAGCTGGCCTTGCTCCCTGGGCAGGTAGAGGCCTCCTGGTGGGGTAGGAGAGTACAGGGACTATTTAGATATTTAGGGGGGCAGTGAAGGACCGGCAGAGATGGTATGGAAATCTTATGCTGGGGAGCAGAGGGGTTTGTTGGAGTGGATTGAATCCTGGCGTGCAAACAGAGTGACTGTCCCGAGCTGGGAAACCAGAGCCAGAAGGATGGGGAGAGTGATGGAATAAACTGGCAGCTGTGCTGAAGCTCTTCCAAAAAGCAGCAGAAGCAGAGGGAAATGGAAGGCCAGAGGAACACTGGAAAGGCTTCTTTGTGGACCTGCAGAAATTGGTGTCAGTTGAGAAAGCAGGATGTCCCTGCTGAGGAGTGCAGAGGCTGGGCCGGCTCTTTCCCAAGAGGACCAGAGGTGACCCTGGGAAGTGGTGGGTGCTGGGACTGGGATAGATGATGTGTCAATGTGGTGAGTTTGGGGTTGTTAAGGTTTGTGTGCAGTCTGTAAGGGAATGAGAGATGGCGAGTGTACCATCACACAGCACAGGAGATTGGCTAAGGAGAGACTGGGAACAAACTGGGACTGAAGTGGGAGAGCAGGATGGGAAAACCAATAATGCTGTGCCCTTTTCACAAAGGTGACCTGCCTTCTACTGGGACCATGAGAGGGAAATTTTTTTTACTTCACATAGCAGAGCAACAGTGCTGATGAAATTGTAAGTGAGCAGGTTATTTCCAGCTTCTCAGATCACTGCTTGCTGTGGGGAGTGGGTAGCACTGTCCCTGCGAACCCATGGAAGGTGTGATCAGGAGGAAATGAGGTTTGCATTGATTTTGGCAATGATAGAGCTCAATTTACAGGTGTCAACATCAAGAGGTTCTGTATATACCCTGTCACAAGCAATCAGAGATCATGAACCAAGTGACTCTCTTCCCCATAGAATCACAGCCTGAGAAAAAGGACGTCCAAGGATGGATGATTTGTAACTCAGATCCTGTGGCACATCCTTCCCTGGAGCTCTTCTTTCTTGCCTTCTGAGCCTTTGAGGTTCCTCTGTTCAAGTTCTTATTAATTTCAAGGCCTGGAGAAACCTCCAGATTGAAAGATGTGATTCTAATAAATTAGTGACATTATAAGAATACCTGGCTTTAGTAATAACTCCTGATATTGTGAGATTTGAATTCTTCAGCATCATGAGCCACTGAGTCTGGGATGTGGGATAGAGCCCAGTTTGGATATCATAGCTTAGGCTCGTTATTTATATTAGCAGGGGGAAAAGTATCAGCAAAGCAAATCGAGTTGCTCACAGATGGAACATACACTTTATGGCACAGAATAATAACGAAGGTTGTCTCTCAGAGCAGAATTGCTAGCAAAAATTCAGGAGTATTGAGAATAGGGGAAATCAAACAGGAGCTTACAAAGTATGGCAATAAAAATCAAAAGGAGGAAAGCAGTTAAAATCTAAAAAGATCAGTGGTTTTGAGGCCTCATGTCAAATGTTGATTCTACAAAACATGCTTTTTTTTTAAGGTGTTCATTAAAAAGGGTCCCACTGAAGAGCTGTTGTTCCCCGAGAAATCAGATGCCTTGTGTAGTCAAATATCATATTAAAAAAGGATTTTTGAGAAGATGTGGATGCAAGAAAGCAATAAATTCTGAAGAGTTTGTTAAAAGCCACCCAGAGAAATTTGCCATGTGAGATGTGTTACAACACTGAGGAGCCATCAGCAACAAGAAATCTGGGACACCAAAGCCTGAGTCTGCAGGTGATCCTGAGCACCCAGGAGCCTCTGAGCTCCCTCTCCTGGAGTCCTTGCCTTGTGGATGAGGACAGCTGTTGGCCTTTGCTCTGACATTTCTATAGCTGGAAGCATTCTCTGTGGAAAAGGCTGGCAGGTTTAAAAACAAGTTTGAAAATTTTCCATATTCTCCAGACACATTTTTTTTCTCCTAATTGCAAAGCAAGTATAAGGTTTTTTTGTAAAAAATAACCAATTCAGCCAGGCATTTAATCTTTTGCTGTCTGTACTCAGCAAAAATGTAAGTTTGTCTGGCAAAAATAATAATTGGAGAAAGATTAACACAAGGGACCAAAGCAATCTGTGATTAAACAGGAGTCTTTCCCCAGCCCAGGCCAACAGTAACCAGAAATTGTCCAGCAGATTTTGACATTAATCATGGTCTTGTGCCAGTGTCCAGGGGTAAGGATGAGCCCTGCAGCATTAAAGGGTGGGTATTCCCTCCCTCAGGCACTCTCATCAGAGCACAGGCCTGTCTGCTTGCCTGCCTTGGTGCTCATTAGCAATCCCAGTGTTATGGGGTGAGAAGAAGCACAACTGGTTGCTGGTCAAATCATTAGATTCCTTCTCTCGCTTCTGACCTCTCAATTTGTGCTCAGGAGAGCTTGTCAAGGCTCCTCGAACCTGCCAGCTCCCCAGGGCTGCAGTCAATGTCTTACTCACACAGCAAAGCACTGGGGAGTTCTTGTAATGCCAGAGCTGGTTACGTTAGGTGTGTCATCATTAATTATTTACAAAGTGCTCTGAGATGGGACTGTGATATTTCTGGTCTTTTTTTTTTTTTTCTTTTCTGAGAAAAAGAATAGCTTCTAAAGTTAAATTTTAAAAGTTTAGAAGTTTAAAGAGATGCCTATTCTCCCATGCCTGAGGGAATGCATTTGTTTTCTTCTATGGTGAGAAATAACTTTCTTTTCCAGCTTCCAACCTTGGGATTTCCCAAGGGCTCCGTGTCCCAGGTAAACTAGCACATCAGATGACTCCAGTGGATCAGCTACGAGCTGCTCTCACAGGTATGGTACCAGAGGCAGAAGAGTAGTTCTGGTTTTGGTGCGATTATTAACTTCTCCCTGCTTCTCCAAAGTGCTGGGCAGGCATCCTCAGAATCCGTCACGGCTGGAGTTGATGCTCAAAGAGATGGAAATACCTGTTGCCACCCCCCTGCTCTGGCAGCCTGACCCTGCCTGTCGCATCCTTCCATTCTTTGTGGCAGGGATTCTGAGCGTCCCCATGAAGCTGTCCTGCATTCCAAGAACGTGGCACCTTGTCTCCTCAGAGAGAGAAAGACCTGCCTTTTTCCTTTTAGCTCCAGGCCTGCTGGAAAACAAGGTCAACCCGACTGTTTTGGAACAGATGGCTTCCTTCCATGTAGTGGCATTTCCCTGGCTAAAAGGAGCCTGACTGCACATAAATATCAAATGTAGCTATATGTGGATCTGTAAGTATAGTAACAAATTTCAGATTAGGAGAATTTTGAGCAGCTGAAGAAATTACAATTTGTTTCCCCCCAAAAAAATCAGTCAACTTTAAGTTACTAGTTTTCTTTTTATCTTCAATAGTCATCCTTTAAGCTAAGCTAAGCTGGCAGGTGACAGGTTACCCCAGTCCCTCCTGGAGAAGGTTTACAGTAGAAGATGGCTGGAAGCAACTGCACAAGGAGAGCTTGATGTATTCTGAGCCACCCCCCCAGCAGAGCGAGGGGTTGTTGAGTTCTGTGGAAATGTGAGCTAAACCAGATCTGATCTGGATACTAAAACAGGAGATTGACAGGGAAGCGTGGGTTATGAGGCTAGAAAAAAAATACAGGTTAATTAATGGTACACAGAAAGGCTACCTTGCTGTTTCTGAGTAAATGCATGCTGCTGTCAGTTTTGCTTGGTTTTTTTTTTTCCAGAATATAGAGAATGATTGTGCCCCAGTTTCTTGTCTGTCTGTATTATAACATGCTTGGGGGGAGAGAATAGGGGAGTGACCTACATGCCTTATGCAAGAGAGCATTCTTGAGATTTCCGGTTTTTCAGGATGTCTGTATGCTTTTCCTGGTCCCCCCAAAAAATTATTCAGATAATATTAATTAATTTTTTTTTCAAATACTATTGTTCAGGAGGGCAGAAGACCACGTGACCTCCAGAGGCCCATTGCAGCTCTATTTTCATAGTGTCAAAAAAGCAGGCAGGCCCAGCAGTGAGCATCCCTGCTGCAGGCTGGCTGCCCCCGTGTGAGAGAGTGACCCTGGCAGTGTGTGGGGAGCCCTGCTTTTCCAAGGGGGTCATTCAGAGCTCTCCCCTCCAGCTTTATCTCATTAGCTCCTTTCAGAAAATGCAGCAGAAATATAATGTAATCACTTTGTCGTTCAGAGGCCCTGGCTCAGTGTAGGACACTCTGGCTCAGTAGGGAGAAATGCTGCTTCATGACTCACTTCCACTCCTCAGCCACTGAGTCACTGTCCACCCCTGTTGCTAGAACTACCTGAAAGAGTCTGGCTGCACTCCTGGGCACTTGGTATTTTACCTCATTTCAGATTAGGTAAAGGAGTAACTTAAAGACATGGGAGCTTCTTGTCCCCTCCAAAACACCATGAACTATCCTAAGATTTAGGAAGTGAGTTTGACAGCCTGGCTTAAAACCAGACAGGTTTCCTTTGGCTGGTAGGTCATGTGCTGAGAAAAGGACCGAACCACAGACACAAGGGCCTCAAAGGGGTTCACATATCAGCTAGAGTTGAATTTCTCTTTTGCAGCTTGGGCTTGTTTCCAGAGCAGAAAAGAACTTGCATATACATTTTAAATTTCGCCAGTCCTGCAAGTCAAGCACCAAGTTCAAGTGCACAGTGAAGTGAGGACCTTGACCGAGGTGTCTCTGTGGTGCCCAGCTGTAGTTTGCTCTCCTGCATCATAACCACCTCCACCCTGCCCCTCTGGCACACCCTCAGCTTTCCTCTGCCCAGGTTTCCTGACTCTGTGCTCTTCTTTCTAGCTGCTGGTTCTGCTTCCAGGAGTGCTGCCAGCTCCCCACAGTTTGTCTTTGATGTCAGATTTCCCAGTGCCTGGAGTGACTGCATCCCACGAGTCCTTTTTCTTGTGACTTGGTTGTCTAAGGCAACAATTACGTAGCAAAGGAATATGATGTAATACTCCTTCACACAGACCTTGCCTTTTAGTTCCAGCATTTCCAGAGGAGACCTCCCAGCCTGCTTGGAGCAACTTGCCAAAAGGCAAACTCCTCATTCAGAAACCTGCTTTACACAGATGTCCTTTCTGCTCCCGAGTAAAAGTGATCTCAGTCATGAGAGTTGTTGACTCTCTCTGTACACTTGCCAGCATTCATCAGCCCAAGTGTTAGTCCAGATCAGTTTGTTTGTTTTTTTTTTTTTTTTTACTTTGTTAAGAGCTAGTGAACATTCAGAGTGACCAAAGGAGTGCCGGAGCAGCTCCAGAGCTGCTGGCTGCCTTCCCAATCCTGTGCTCCTGGTGATGATGTTGAATTGCTGCACAGCTTCAGTGGCAGCAACCAGGAGCTGGGGCTGGGATCTTTCTTGCCCCAGTAAGTTGATACATATCCTGTAATAAGCACAGACCAGAATATTACTGTAAGTAGGTCTGTTATATAAGACAGCTAAGAAATTAGCAGGAAACAAAGCAAAACCTGGCTCCATAAAATCTGATTAGTAGTTTTTTTGCTAGAAAATGCTGGCAGCACAAAGATTTTATTTGTGTTGTTTCACAGAGCTTGGCTGAGACTAAATGACCGAGGCTGGGCAAGGAGTGACGTATATGCTTGATTTACGTGTGCTCTGTCCGAAACAATCTTGATGTCCATGCGTGAGTTTAAATGTTCCCAGAGCCTTTGCAGAAGCAAGTCCCTGAAATTAACTCTTAAAGTCTGGAAAGGTATTTCCCCAGGGCTCATGGATATTTAAATCCTTTTTGTTTGGCTTTGCTCATTATAGGATGCATCCTTCCCTCTAATTAAGGTGTTTATCGGATATGTACGGCCAGATAAGCACAAATAAATAAGACTGAATTTATGAATTACTAAAGTAATTTGAAAACTTTAGAGCTACCAGAAGCTCAATTTAAATCTGCAGCAGGGGTTTGCTGTTCTGTTTGTTTGCAGGCAGGTTTTCAGCAAACTCTCTGGATAAGATGCAGAAAGGCTGTATCATTGCCACAGCTCTGTCTGGCAAAACATGCCATAAGAGCAGAATACCGTTGCTTAGCGACTCGTCAGAGATGATTAACCCCTTCCTAGAACTGCCCAATATTTCTGGGGACGCTCTCCTGAGGCATCTTTGTGGACCATAATCAAGTATGAAGAAACTTATATCTTTAGCTAGTACATGTATTGACTTATTCATCATTAATGTTAAATGAAGGACCATTAGTTACTGAAGGAGATCACTTAATCAAAAGTCATTCATCCATAGCATGGCACGCAATTATTGCAAAGGAAGGCTCATATAATTACAGTAAAGATGGAGTAAGAAGTGATTAAAAATAATTAGGGAGTGATGGTGTTTAATGCTATGCTGCTATTTCTTTGTGTGAACTCAAGTATTTCTAAAATTTCAGCAGGATTTAAAGACTGAGCCCATGTACTGACACTGCCCTTGCACGGGTGCCTTGAAGCAGAGTTTACTGTAGCAACAGTAGTTAGGTAAGTTCCTCTCCTCCCATCTCTTTTCAGTGCAACAGGGACATTATAAAGGCCGTTTCAGTGTGAAAACATTAATTTTAATTAAAAATGTAATTAATCCTTGAGGTTGATGGGCTGAAAAATTTCAGTTTTCCTGTTTGAAAGGTGCCTGAAATTCAGCATGAGCTGATAAGCAGGAATGGATGTGGGTGTGGCAGGCAGGTTTGGTTGTATCTGGTGTCGTCTTTTTGCAGATACTACAGAGCAGAAGTGTTAATAATGTGTTCCAGCATTTGGGCTGATGTATTTTTCAAACGTGATCACTTTGGATGGCATTCACCTCATCCAGCTTGAGCTCTCTTACAATGGGATGTGGAGCAATTCTGATGGGTCGTTCACTACACCCCTCTCAAAAATCCCCTCTGTGTGGGCCGAACCGCCCAGGTTTGCCCTCTTTTGAAGCAGCTGGGAAGACCCTTGGACTCCAGCCCACAGAGAGTTCTGGGTGAGAGGAGCCCAACCCTCTGGCTTGAGTGGTGCCCTGAGCAATGTTTCTTTTCAAGGATGGCTTCCCAGTGTTCACTGTGCTGCTCAACAACAGCGACACAGCAAGGTGGTGTTCAAGTGCAGCCCTGGAAAAATCCTCACACGGGAACAGAGGCTGAAGAACAGATAGAGGATTTTAAATTGCAGTGGCTACTCTTTGTGGAATTAACTGGTAATAAAGGCAAGAATTCCCCTGGAGCAAGAAACAATCTTGGTTTCACCTCTCCCCCTCGAAGAGTTTCTGCAGCAGCAATAATTTTCTGTAACTATTGGCCGTCAGTTCTGGTAGCGTGAGAGCAGCTTGGGGCTGCTGGCTGTGAGAGCAGCTGCCACATGGACATGGGCCCATGTGCAGCAGCATTCCCAACACCTGTGTGTCTCTGCCGTCATCAACAGGGAAAACTATCCGAGCTAGAAACATTTTCTACTTGGTAGTGTTGAAATTATGTTCTCTTGTCTGCAGGTGGGTTAACTCTGTGACCTTAACAGAAACTTGTAAGGTGTTAGAATGGATCCAGGTAACAACTTGCCACAAAGGTAACTTTTGCTGTGACATGTCCCAGTTTGTCTTACTCGGTGATATTATGTGTGCTCCTATCAGGCAGAAACAGAAATTGCTGGAGGTCTTGTTTCCCAAATGTTTTATCCTGATCCATTTCAGACTTTTGGCTCCAGAGAGCAGCCCATGTGACAAACAATCTGACTGTGTGCCATGTCGGATTTTGCACTACTGCTTTTTGTATGAGTCCATGCCACTAAAAGATCTCCAGGGAGATTAATTCTGTAACAGAGGCGCAAACCATTGCAGATATTTCTGAACTGTTAGGCAGATTATTTACCGCTGTATTGAACATGCCTTCTTAACTCGCCAACGGCAAAAAGAAACTTGTGTGACTGATACCTGAGCTGTTCTCTTTCACTGCTTTCAGTAAGGAGATGGAGCTTCCAAACTGGGGTGTTTTGGCATTTCGCTAGAATGGATGGATTTGACCTGCCTGAAATACGATTTCTGTCGGCACCAATGAGAGGAAACAGCCATTTGTCTTGCCCTGTGCTGGCTGGCGTGTGTGTATTATCAGCCCAGCTCTGTCCCTCTCCTGGAACGCGTTAATCACGCGAACCGTGGTGCTTTGGTTGTGAGCAAGGAATCCTGCCCTCGGGCTTCCAGCTGTTGCTGGGCAGAGACCAGCCCGGGAAACTGGGCAGAGCCCTGAGCTCTCTGTTGAGCCGCGGTGAGAGAAGGCAAAGTTGGTCTGTCTGCTCCTGTCTCTGTGCCTGCTCACAGACCCCTGATGGGCACAGTGGGAGGCAGCAAGTGCCCCCACCGTGGGCTCTGCCCTGGCTGGAAGCCTGAGTGTCTCTGTTCTCTCACGTCAGTTTTTGGGTGGGGGTTTCACAGGGCTGAGATGCTGGAATTTCGTGATGTGCTTCTGGGAGAAACAAGCTGGCATCTGTGTGGGCAGTAGGGCCATAGCAAAGTAATAGGCATGGATTAATCCTTGGGGAAATTCTTGGCATTTCTTGTACCTTTTCTGATTCAGATTTGGTGTGATTTCGGGGCGCTGTGCTGTTTTGTCTCTTGTAGGAGAGCCTGCGCCATGGAAAGGCTGCAATGTGCTTTGAAACTGCAATGTAAACGCAGCTGGAGTGTCCTGGGGGTACGTGGGTTTCAGGGTGAAGGGTGGTGCAGGGGCTGAGATATTTCTGTGGGTTTGGGCAGCCTTGGATTGGCTCTGGGCCCCCCGTGGACATCCCACATGAGCACATTGGGTCCCCGGGGCTTGTGCTCGCTCTGAAGCCATGGCTATTTGTAAAGGACTGTCCTCTGCCCTCCCTGCCTTCTGAGTTGCACCGAGGAAGGAGAAATGTGGCAGAAAGCAAGCTCAAATACCCTGGTAGTGAGTGAGGGGGATATCGGCACCTGAGCATGTGCTGGGACCTGCCCCTGCCTGCCTGTGCACCCTGGCGGGGTGAACCCAGGTCAGCCCCGGTCCAGCTCCACACAGCTGTGTTAGTACCAGGATGGATTTGCTGTCAGCAAATACACATATACCTGCCTACAGGGAGCCAGTTCTCCATTTCCCCATCAATTCTTTAATTTAAGGGAAAGATCTGGATGTGTGGTTATTCATTAGCTCCAGGGGTGCTTCAGCCATGTGAAATGTAAATAGGAAAATGGCACGTGAAATTCTAGTCACTAGGATGGGGAAATAAAAGGCAGCTAATCTAGAAATTAATGATTTTTTTGTTGTTTTTTTTAGTTGTTCTTGGTTAATATTTAGCCACCCCCAGCTGTGCTTGAACGCAGTTGTGAACACAAAATGTGAGACAGGCAATAAGGAGTGGCTGATGTCATTTTAACATCCTTTAATTAGTGCAGAGAATAGCCTGTCGCCCATATCTGAAGTGGAAGGGCTGCCCACTGAAGCATTCCCTGGGATGAAATAATATGTGATTCCAGGTGAGGCTGTTTCTTTCAGTGCTGTCAACAGTGAGCCCTGGGGAGTTTGTTCTTTCCAGCTGGATGATAGCTAGTGACAGATTTCTTAATATTCGTTACAGTGTTGGTGCCTTTGACTGCATGGCACATCAGGAGAAAAAGATTCACTGCTCTGAACAGCTGAACCTGCCCTTTTTGTTCACACCATCGGGGTTTAATGATATAGCTTAAAATGTAAAGCCTGTGGATGTGAGATTATCAGAAGTTCTTTAGTTAGCCTGTAAAACACCATATTTTAAATCATATTAAATTCATTGTGCTTCAGAGTTAGAGTGCACCTCAATGCCGCAATCCTATAGAACACAAATTTCTGCAGGTAACTTCTGTAAAAAGCCATAGGAAGCTGTTCCTAGGCATAGTACAAGGGGCTATTATATCACATTTCTCTTGAGGTTTGTTTTGAGCAATTTTTCTATGCCTGTGAGTTGTTTTTCTTCCTACCCCCCTGAAAATTTGCTGAAAATTCTATGGCTTTTTAAACTGAAGGGCCTCCTAGTCTTGACTGATTAACAGCATCCCATCATTGTGCCTGGAAAACTCCGTCACCTCTTTTACTTTCAGTGACTGGGAAAACATGTTGTCATAGTTTGTGTTACAAAGGAGAACCCATTTCTGTCTCAGCTCTTCCTCTCGTGGGCTGCCAAATATTGGTGGAGACCAAGCAAAAGCAGCTCGTAGCAGCGTTTCTTTCCACTGAGATGGAGATAGTGGGGAAGGATGGCTGTAGGTGTTTGAGGCTGTTGGACCCTACACTCACAGACACTGTGTGCAGGCAGAAACCACCTCCATCTGGTCTGAATCTCTTGGCTGGGACGTGGGTGAGTGTTGATGGACAACAACTGAGTGGTTTGCCTTCAAACATTAGAGGGAAGCTGCTAGTTGTCCTAGCAAGTGTTTCAGTGTTTTCTGGCCCAATAATCTTGGGTGGTGCTGCAGTGCAATGGCTGAAGACAGTGTTTTGGAAGCATTACTGGAAGTGTAAGTTAGGTAACTTTTCATGGATACTGAAGCCAGCTCCGTTAAAATGGCTTCCCCCTCTGGCTCTGAGAAGTTCCTGGTAACAGAGGTAATGACTGAATGTTTTGATTCTGTCTAAAAACTGATTTCCATAGTGTCAGGAGGGAGAAAATGCTACAGAACCACATAGTTTTAGGAAAATGCACATAGAAGAAATGCCATATTTTGAGAAGGAGGCTCTAGTTCAGATAAAAGATATTATTGAGGAAGATCAGAAGACACCCATGAAATATGTGACTGAAAGTGTATTTGATAGTAGCCAAAAATTATCATCAAACCCAAAAGTGTCCCATTTACAGACATGCAGTGCATTTCTTGTGGTCTGGATCACCTATTTTTGTCTGAGAAACATCACCTTTATTTTGGGAGTGCTTTCTCCCCCTGACCCATGTGAGCAGTTTGATCTTCCTGGCCCATTTGCAGCAGCATGTAATAGCCAAGCATGTATCTTCAGATGTCACACAGAGTTTGATGCCCTGAGATCCTGGCTATAGGTCACAGCTCAGAGCATCAGCAATATCCAATAATGAGGCAGAGTCATGTCAGATACAACTGGATGAGTTATTTGTAGCAAACAACTGATTTAATTTCTCTCCCTCAGTCCCCGAATGATCTACTGTGAGGTTTTAACTGCCAGAGATCTGCGTGTGTGAAATGACAACGACTGTTTTATGCAAATGGGTTTCATGCTCTGGATTGTCTATCAGCTATTCAGAGACATTATTTCTCATTATTTGCTGTTTTGGCTGAATGGCAGTCCTTGTAAGTCATGGGGCGTTGAGTCTGATCCCTGAATGAGCAGCTTCCAAACTCCCATGGAGCTTCCAAGATGATATTTCAGCAGGGCCGTATGCAAGCTCCGAGCATAAACCCTCAGGCAGACAGATTTGCTGTGCTTTCCTCGTGCTCTTGTACCGCGTTTATTGCTGGCAAAGAATGGGAGTGTTGCCTGGTTGCCCTGCCTGACTTCAGATGAAGCTTTGTGAGTGAGTTTTGGCAGCATTTTCTTGCTTGTGAGTAGGTGACAGGCCAGTGCAGAGAGGCAGGATTGAACTGACAGCCACTGTGGCAGTGGGCAATGGATGGCCTGGTTTGGGTTTGGCCACTGGTGGGTTGAGCCAGTCTGTGCCACTGGACTTGGCACTGTCTCTGCTCCTGCTCTCACAGACCAGGCTTTGTCTCTGCCCAGGAAGCAGTTGGTGTTTGCTCTGTTCCTCATGCAGTTTTTCAGCAAGAGGCTGTACATGAGAGAGCTACATCATTTGTGACAGTTGTAGCTCTAAATAGGAAGTGATTAATATTTCATGGTTTTTTTTCTGTAAGGCATGATTCTTGGGAGAATGCATCAGTCTGACTTGGTGGAGAGAACGAGCCTGCCTTGCTCAGCTTCAAATGAAAATGTAGTCAAGCACTACATGCTAATATTCCTACATTAGATGAAAGCTCTTTGGCTGTCTGACTAATGCTCTACTGCCAGTACGTCAGTGCAAAAACATACACTGCACTTTTAGAAACTTCTCTTTCACTCGTCAGCCTTGCACGTTATCTACCTTTCTGCCTTTGCCTTGTACACCTTTAGTCTGGGTTTTAAGTAGTACAAGAGGTCGTGAATGTCAGATGACTGCATCAACTGCAAAATCTTTTATTCTGATATTTCCTTTTTTTATATTTACTTATTTTTCCCTTTCATGAGTCATGAGCAAAAATCACTTAAAAATGTTTCAGGGTTGCACCAGAGAAGAGCAAACAATTGGTCAAGGAAACATTCTCGTTCTCTGTGATACAACTTTTCCGTGACAGCAACTGTTCAAAATGCCTCTACTTAACATATATTGGTTTTATTCTTATAACATTACTTGAATGGTCACAGAGCTACTGTTAGTCAGCAGTGAGGCCACCAAGGCTTTCACTTATGCCCTGGACTGCTACAAGAAAGTCTGCAGGAAGGTCATGGAAAGCTTGGTAAGAGAAGTGCCACTCTTTTTTCTGTTCTGCCAGTTGTTCTGTAAGAAGAGTTACACCATGTTGGAGAAGGATGCTGTTAAGTGCTGCAAAACAGGATGAAAGACTGGAAGAAAATGCAGCTGAAAGATGCTGTGTGTGTATATGTAAGCATATTGACCTAATCTCTGCACAAACAGCTACACTGGAATCTGAACTATTCACAGCATATTCTGCTGGTCCCAGCCAGGGTTTCATTCTGTTAGACACAGTACAGAATACTCAGAAACATGATGGAGGAGAATCAAGATTGCAGAAATAGGATATGTTAGGATGTGTCAGCATTAAAGTGGTCTGTGAAATGTTGGTTTAACCATCCTCCACTCCTGTCTCCGGCAAGTACTACATTGCTCCTAATTACAGTCATGTCTACCTACTCCGTACAAAAGAGTGGATGTACTTGCTATCACCAAGCAAAAGAAGGAGTTGTGGTTCTTTCTAGGATGCTATTTTACAGTTGGATTTGGTTTTATATATATTTTGTTCCAGATTATTTTAAAGTACCTTGGTAGCCTCTAAATAAAGCAGAAAGGAGTGTGTAGGAATGGCAACCACTTTGCTAGACAGCCCTACATTCACTGGACACTTGAAAATAAGCTTTGGAGAGGAATAGCTTGCAGTACTAGAAGTACTTAGAGACCTCATTGAGGTACAGGGTCATCTCAGTTTTTATCTCTGCTATGTAAAGACTCAGGGACTTAGAAAACTACATAGCTGAATTGCTTTGCTTGGCTTTTCTGCCTAAAAACCCTGATAAAACAACCCCTTTGAGGTGTGTATAATTTTCTGCACATGTGGTTATATAGTATGATATTTGGTGATCCATCTTTTTTTAAGCTAATGCAGCTGATATGTCAGGCAGGACTTGCTCAGCATTATTAAAATTCATGTTGCTTTATGAATTTAGGACTTGCATCAGCACAATGCAAAGTCTGAATTCAACAGCTACTCCGTAGGTTAGAGTAATCTTCAGCTATTAGGGCAATACAGCCCCAGGAAGCTCCCACATTTATCAGTGGATTGTAGGCATCTTTGTAGTTGCTGATTCTGATGACTGATATAGCAAGCAAATTTGCAGGCTTGTTTCGTGATCAATTTGCCTGAAAATCAGTGTTTGCTTGCTTGGGTTTTGGGGTGTGGTGTTTTCTGAGCTTTTCTCCTAAAGGGTCATTGTTTGGTAAAACGACTGGTTGGATTTGGTTTTAATGTTTACAAAAGGAGGTTTGGTTTGTTTCCATCTGATGCCACTGGCACAGAAAACCCTCTGCAGTTCTGTTTGGTTTCCAGGTTAACGCTGTCTGGGTGCTGCTGTGGATAGATGATCTCAGAGCCCTGGCTGTCTAAGCAGCTGTGAGAAGTAACAACATAAATTTAGGATTAGGAAGTTTGTCAATAGTAATTAAAAATCATGGTTAAGGGCTCTTATTCAGCAAACACTGACTGCTGCTCAAAGCGCTTAGATATGCTTTTAATTTTGTGCATATTCGTATATACTTTGAATCCCATAGCTGTAATCCATGTATGTACTTGGTGGGTAAAAATCAGGAAACATAACTGGAGTTTTTTAATGGATTTACTTTGGGGAGCAGGCTCTTTATTTCTGCTTCCCTGCAGGTTAATTGTGCTGGGATTTGCTCTGTTATGCTTCTCCCTTCAACTAATTTTTCCTAAGATCTCTCTTCTATTGTAAACCTCATTTCATACGTTTAATATCGTTGTTCATCAGCCTAATTACCCTTTGGTCCCACCTCCTTGGCACAGACCCTCTAAGAGAGACTCAACATTCCCTCCTCAGCTCCTGCACCATCTGGTCTTTCCAGCTCGGAGCTTCTTTCCGTGGTTTCCAGAGGCGCGTCCGTCTCCGTGCTGTGCTGGCTCACGCACTGCAGCTGCATCCCTGGCAGCTGGCTGCTTTCTCCACTTTAACAACTGAGGGGACAGAGCAAAAATTTTAAGTTCTTCCTTTCTATTTCTTTCTGTCCTGTACAGAACACCTCCATTCTTCAAACAGTGTAAGATGGGATTGATGTCCCTCGCAGGAGCCCAGGGAGGATCGCTCCTGCACAGGACCGAGTCCACATTCACCAGGCACTGCTGGGTCCTTGCAGAAGAGAGGATGAGGAGTGAGAAAAGGGCCTTCAGGCCCCAGGGTGAGAACCAGCCACTGAGCCAGGAGAGTTTCTGCAGGCGTGGTCGGAGAGGCACCAAGCAGCAGCAGGGTGCTGTGGGGAGCAACAGGCAGCAGCACATCAGGAGAAGCTGAGAAGATACCACCTCAACAACATATTGGTCATGACACCCTGATCAAAAGCAAGCGTCAGCAACCCTGAAGGGAAGGGCTGTGTTTGGTTTTGTTTGTTTGTTTTTCATATAATAAGATCATGAAGCGGTTAGAATTGAGAACCTCATCAATATTACATCTGCAACAGATGGTGAAAACCTACCTGCATGGGCTAGTAATCCATTTAGCTCTTCAGACAAGATCTCCAGTGCCAGAGATGGTATCTGGCCTTTTGGTTCCTCCTGAGATACACTCCAGTGGAAAACCACAGCCAGCCAACAGCTCCCTGTGACCCCACGCCTGGGCAGGAGCGTATGCGAGCCACGCTGCCGGTGAGGCTGACAGTAATTCATCACGGGGCTTTGTGACCTGATTTGAGACAGCTGCAATGAATTGCCTTTGCCTTGAATTTAAAACAATTTATTCTGGGAGAGCAGAACACTTCTATGAGATGCAGCATCACGCTGAATGCGGTAGATATGGATGACAGGATCCCTGGCGTTTTTTTGGAAGATGGCCACTGAGGCCCTGGGGGATGCAGGTTGCAGTGGTGAGCAGCTCCTGGGCTGTGCTTCTCGGCATGTGCAGCCCCACTGCTGGTGGAATGGTCCCAGGGAGATGGCTTGCAGCACAGTGGCAGCAGCAGGGCTGGTTCAAACTCAAGTTACCAGCTAAAAGTGTGGTGGAAAATACGTCCTGCCAAACAGGAGCCTCAGGGCTGGGAAGGGCACTCAGCCCATCTCAGGCGCTCACCAGTAAGGTGTGTCAAACAGAAAGCATTTGCCCTAGGGGAAAATCACAGCATTTTCTCATGAATATATGGATTTTACTTGCCAGTCAAGGCTCTGATAGCTGAGATTGATGCAAGACCACTATCCAAAACAGTTTGGACTTCCAAGCAAATGTTCTTCCCAGCTTGTGGAAGTGTGAGTAGTCGTCCAGGAGACTGAAACCTGTTTGGGGACAAATGTCATGTTTGTATTTTGACTTTTGGTAGAGAAAGGAGCAGCCTGCCTATCACTTTTTTCCTGCCCCAAGAGACCTCTTTATAACTGGGTGATAAGGAAAAGCAAATTACAGATGTTAACAGGGCTCTTAATCTTTCCAGCGGATGGATGCCGTGTTGTGCCATGTACCCAGCTGTACCCACCCTCTGGCTTCTACCCTATCCACACTGGATGGAGCACAGTGGCTTTCCATGTGTACTTGCACATCGTGGGGTTGTGCTGCTCCCAGACCATGTTGCTTGATTTCTCCATCTCCTGCTGTTCAGAATACGCCTCCTGCATATCTGGGTGATGGCACTGAATCCTCACCACCCAGGATTTCCTCTGTCAGTAGGTCAGTGGTTCTGCTCTCACGCCTGACTGCAGCGAGGAAGGTCCAAGGTTAGGGGGTAAATGATTAAACCTGCATCTGTTCTGCTTTTTCCACCAGGTTTCTGGACTTGCCTGGATCTTAACAACCACCAAACTATTGAAGCCAGCCAGCTCTCCCTGGCTCTATATCCTGACATTCAGAGTCGGTACAGTTCAACCCTAGAACTACAAGATTTCTGCTTTGATGCTGATGTGGCAAATGCTAACAGCTATAACCACATGGACGGTATGAATCTGTGCTCTCTTTTTCATTCTCACATGCTGCGTTGCTAAAGCACCTGTTGCCCTAATGGCTTGGGAATGGAGGAGCATTTGCCCACATGCAGTAATGCCAACATGGTAACCCACGCTTTGAGAATGGCTGGATTCTCAAAAAAAAAAAAAAAAAAAAAGAGTAAGAACAGAAGTGTTAATTTTGGAGTGGCAATTTTTCTACTCTGAGCCCTATCCTGTGTTGTCAGACAAGGCAGCAGATAACAAAACGAGGACTCTCCTGCTGGAGACAGGGAGATCCAAAATCACCAAGCTTCGTCATGTTTCTGAGTGATTAATGTGAAAATTAATGAGGCTTTAATGTGAGTAAGGGATAGAAATGGCTTAGCCCCAAGATCATGAAGTTTCTGCAAAGCAGAATTGCTGAATGATTTAGCAGAGGACTAAATAATGGAACTAGCCTCATGCACAGCTGTGAAAGCACTTCTGTTTATTTAAAATGAAAACACACATAAATGTGTGTACAGATCACTGCTGTGCCAACTTTTTTTCTCTCCCCTGTAAAATTTTTGTGTTCTCTTATGAAAAAACGTCACTGAAAGCCAATTCTGGCCAACCCAAATACCACAAAGTGACCAATACCCCAGCTCAGACCCTCACACCAGCTGAGAAGCTTCACACAGAAAGGCAAAGGCAAACTGGTTTTGCTGACCCCTGATGACTGTTTCCACAGCTGCTCTGAGAGGCTCAAGGTCTCAGTTACGTAATCTCCAATTATTTTGGGTGAACCTGTGCAGTTTCCCCGACTCTCAAGGCGTGGTTGCTTTGTATCTTTCCCCCACCAGCCAGCACCGGGGCGTGGCGCAGCTCCTCGAAGAGAAACAGCCTGGTTATCAGCAGACTTTTTTGACTCGACTTTAGCAAGGTTGGCTGAGGCTTTTGCATCCAAACAATACTGAAAGTTGCCAGGTCAGGCAGAGTCCTGTGGGTGATGGATGCATCGTTAGGGCAGCCTGCGAGCAGCAAACCCTGCCTGAGCACAGCAAGCCCTGCAGCTGAGCTCCTCGGAGTGTCAAGGGAAAGGGGAGCCTGCCCCACGCTAATTAAAACTCCTCTCTCAACTTCTCCTTGGCAAGGTGCAAAGAAATCCTCTTTTCGTGCTCAACGCCTAAAAATAAATCCTATTTTGGGTTTCAGAAGCAGCCTCATGACTAAAATGAAGCCTTCGATTTCATTCATGTTTGCTGTCTATTAATCTGTTCTCCTCACCCTCAGCAGGGTATGACTCAGGGTTTCACATTGTCTTCCTCCCTCAACTATCTGTGTTTTGACTTTAAATTCTGCCGTCTGACGCAAAGCAGTGCTGAAATCATGACAGTTTGATCCAGCCAGCTCCCAGGAGACTCTTGATCTTTACTGGCTGGTAAATGTAGCACTCAGAACAGCCGTGCAGGGAAGATACTGGTATTTTTACACCAAATGTTGGTAAGCAGATGTCACAGGCTTGTGAAAAGCCTTGAAACTCCGCGGAAGAAAATATGTGAGTACGTGTGTGTGGGAGGCCTGGGGATAAAAATAATTTGGTGTTTATATGAGAAGACATATATCCCCTAATCCGTTGGTGTTCTGCTATTCCTGTGCGTTGTACTCAAACTGGAGGCTGCACTGGAACAAGTATAGCAGTAAACTCTTACCCTGTTGATTCATCTGCTGCTTTTGCAGCTCTTACCAGTGCAGGCTTCTCTGCCCCTCTGGTCCTGGCTGAGCTGAGAGATCCCATTCTCCCGCCCTGAGCAGGGGGTTTCTGCTGTGGGGAGGACCCCGATAATCCCAAGCTTCAGGCATCAAGTGTAGGTCACTGGGCAGGGAGGTAGGAGCAGTGAGGCAGCAGGGCTGGGCTCCTCCAGCAGTCACTGGAGAAAACAAGAGGCACTTGAGAGGTGACAAAGCCCCCGGGAAGGACTCTGAGCAGGCGCAGCAGAGCTGAGACTCAGGTGACCCCAGCCCTGGAGCAGGAGGGCTGAGCTGCTGTAGGTGCAGGGCCGTGATTCCCACGGCAGAGCAGCGATTCCCACTGCAGAGCACCGGTTCCTAGTGCAGTTTAACTCTGCCCTGAGCAGTTGTGCTGGGCCGGGGTGGCTGCTGTGCAGGCTGCTGGCCATGCGAGGAGCGAGGGCCCGCCAGGTGCCCTCAGCCAAGCTGCCACCTACCTTGCCACCTCCTTCCACTGTGGGCACCTGCACAAGCTCCCTGGGCACCAGGGCAGCCTCAGCATATGGGTATGGAAACCCCACTGGTGGCACAAGGGGCTGGTGCTGGAACAATGGCACTGGCAAGGTGGTTGGTGCGTCCACGCTGCAGAGGTGGGCACACACCCATGTCTCTCAGCCAAGCTTAGCCTAAGGCTCCTCTTCCTGGTTAATTTTTTTTTTTTTTTTTTTTTTTTAATAAGCAGGCAGCCTGAAATCCCGAACATGTAAATGTTGGGTAAAAAGTAAGGCTTTTGGTTTTTTGTTTTGTTTTGTTTTTCCTTAGCAAAACCTGTTCTTGAAATGTCCCTCCAAGGAGGTGTGTCGGTCAGGCTGGTGTTAAACCTGCTTAATCTCATTGCAGCGTGGAATAGAGCCCAGTGACTACAGCCAGCAGACCCTTGCCTTGACATCCCTATTTTTAAAGGACTGTGGTTACAAACTGCAAAGCCCTTACTTTTCCTTACAGTGCTGTTTTTATCCCTCCCCTTATGGCTTTGGTAATGAAATTTGAGCCATTTTTGAAGCACTAAATTTAGGGAGGCCAAAAATATTTGCATACAAATATGATTGATCTTTCAAGCATGCAAAATGAGCAGAAAATAACAACTCTGATGTTGGACACAAGCAGAGTTCAAGTATTTTAAAATTAAAGTAATTTAAAAGAATCTGGATCTATGATGGCAGATGAGCTTTTTCTGAGGAAAGAAAACCTCCTCTTTCTCATTATCTGCAGACTAAATGTAGATATTCAAGTAAGATATGGACTGAATTTTAAATGTGACAATGGCACTTATTCTGCAGGAAAGGCCATGCCTGTAATGAATTGTAAATTATTTTTAGTTGCTACTGGAAACAGAGGAAGGGGGGGAAATAATCAATATTGACACAACTCTGCTTTATTTTTGAGCAGTGCTGATCTTCGGTGACACGAATTAGAGGCAGAGAGAGCTAGAGCTGAAGTGCACAAACTGCAAAACTATTTTGGTGTGTAGAAAAGGGCTACAGCAGCCCTCGCTTCCTCCTGAAGACAAGTTGCCTGACCTTCCTGACAGGTGAGTGTGACACAACAGAGTGGGCTGGAGTCCTGTTGCCTCTGTTTGCTACAGTGAAGTACCCCCCAAACCCCACCCCATGCCCTCTTTCTTACATGAAATGGAATAAAAGCTGTTTGAAGCAAGGTGCAGGTGTGATTGATTAACTTTTATCTTCTCATGATGCATGGCTAGGTAAGATAGAGCATGTGACAAGGCAAGCTGTTCAGAGAAATCATTGTGTATGTAGCTGGTCTGTTCCCAGGATCCACAAAAGGATGCAACACGGTCAAAAAACCAAGATCCCTGAGCTCCTTTGCTTAAGCAGTTGATACTAAGCTAGTTCTCATGCCATATCCTAAAATTCAGAGATGCTGTGATGTGATCACGATCTTGTACAGAATGCCATGGAACTTCTGATGACAGAACAGATCAAATTGTCTGTTGCATGACTCATTCTGAGAAAAAGAATGCCATACATTCAGTATGAACAAAAAAAGTACATTCAGTAAGGCCCTCCTTACAGGGCTGTGCAGATGCAATAAGTGCAAAGTCCAGGCAACGTTTTCTTGATATGGAGTAAAATTGACAGCTGAATTGTAGATAGCCTTTGGTGAATTTTATCCACTGAACCCAGAATAGCCACAGCAGAGACCTAAGTCAAGTGTCTGCCTGACTTGACATGCTGTAAATCTCAGGTAAGTGGTTAAGGAGGATGGAATCTCGCTGATGTGCCAGTTAATCTGGGTTGTCTGAAATATGGACTAATCTAAAGAGTAGGGATAGATGTATGGGGTTCAGCAGGATGATTTCATGGCAAAGAATATGCTAGATGCATTAGGCAT
>NW_020956437.1:236615-284168 GCF_003031625.1 Empidonax traillii
CATTACAGTCACATAAGAGACAATTGCTGAGAGAGATTGAGAGCAAAAATTACCGCTACCATGGAAACATCCCAGAAAGGAGATTATTTTTTGTGTTTGTTTTTTTTAGGGAACTTTAGTCAGTGTGCGTTGCCTTTGTATGTTTTAAATTGTGAATGTGATTACATCATTTTGTAAAGAGGAACTTCTTCATCTTCGTTTGTTGGCTAAAAGATAATTTTCCTGTTTGTTAGGTGCTAATAGAGGAGAAAATATGCTCTCCATCTAGACTAGCTCCACAATTATCCATCTGGTGACAAAAGAGCTGTATTAGTATATTGACCTTTGAGAGGCACAGCGGGAAATGTTTACTATAAATCCTAAAGATAGTCTAAAATGTCCTCTATTAAAAAAAAAAAAAAAAAAAAAAAAAAAAAAAAAAAAAAAAAAAAAAAAAAAAAAAAAAAAAAAAAAAGAAAAGAAAAAAGAAAAAAAGAAAAAAAAAAGGACTTAAAGTCTGAAGGGCTGGGGAGGAGTCCTCTTACCTTAGAGTCATATTTAATGACAAGATTTATGACCGAAACTCAAAGCTTTTAAAATAATTCATTCCCAAATCCATTTGACCAGGCTTTCAAGTATTATCTACCAATAAATTAGGAGTGGAAATTGACCTAGAGGCAAATGCACAGAAAATATGAAGACAGGAGCCAATGACCTGTTATTCCTGCAAAGGAAATATCCAGTTGGGCAATGTCCTTGTGGAACACTAAACTAAACTTTGCCTGGCTGCACACATTTTGATTTTAATGGGATGCCGACAGCTTTTACAAAGGCTGTAACAATCCAAATTGTGTGCAGTGAAGAAGGAGGGTGAGTTCCTGGTCTTTTTGAGTGGGAGGTGCTTGGTAAATGATTATGGAATACATCTCCCTTCCCCCACCCTTAGGAACGGACAGTTTCTCATGCACTAATCAAACTAGCTCTGTTAATAACCAGTCTCTTTGCTGGAAAAGAAAGCCTTAATTTAATTTATTTGCTACAGAAAGTAGCAAATGGCCTTTTTTTTTTTTTTTTCTTTTCAGGGAGACACATAATTTATGCACAGGGCTAATGCCTTTTCTTTGACAGAAAATTAAACGATGTGTGGGCTTTGTTTCAGGGCAAATTCAGATCAGGAGGGTGGGAACTTCTAATCAGCTGTTGAACTAATCCTGTTGTTTCATTTGAAACCAATTTGAAAGCAGTGCTCAAACATATCCAGGCTTGAAGCCAGAAATGTTTGGGGAAATTGTTTGCTATCATGACTGTTAGTTTTCCCAAGCACACTGAAGGGGAAAAAAGCAGCTCTCTGAACTGATAGTGCTTCAATTATTTAGTTAAGTCACATTATGTTAAGAACAAAAACTAAGCAGAAAAATCTACAAGTGAGCTGAAATGAGCATATTCATGCTCATTTTCTACTTCCAGCAGTGGGTAAATAGTGGTATACATAGCTCATTCAGTCTGTCATGAACCACCAATGTCTCAGCAGGATGCTTTTACCAAGCCAAAAACCAAAGGAACCAAAATAGGTCAATTAACCAAAGCAGTTTCTATCTTTACAGTTCCTTGCTCGTTATTGTACTTCATTTGTAACTGGATCAGGAAAAAGTCTGATCTGTCTCATGGCCCCAGCGTATCAGTGCCTGAGCATCTCCTAAGCAATATGACTGATGGCAGGCTGTGCTGTGTGTAGGGTGCTCAGCTCCCTGCAAGGCTGGGCTTGTGCAGCTCTATCTCCATAAACAGTGGTGCTACAATCGTCTCAGTTCAGCTGGAGGAATATTTATCCCAATTCTTCTCCAGAGTTCGCTGTTGACTGGCGTAAGCTGGGCAGACGTGGGCTTATACTGATCTATTCTAACTGAATTTACCAATGGTCATGTCTCTGCCTGTCCTGGGACCTGATTCAATTTCTGCTGAAGTGAATGAATGAGCAGATGAATGAAATCACCACCCAGAACCCACCTCCTCGAGTTCATTTCCAAGATGGGTTTTAAGGGATTCAGTAAAATTATATTGTACGTTTAGGATGAATTATAGTTTGTCACTCACATAGGGGATCGTTGCCCATCGGAAAGTGACTCATAGAGTCATTAATTAAAATTCACCTGTAATACAAATAATGGGATTTTTAAATGAAATAGCAAAAAAGGAAGAAATAGCACTATCAGTAATGACAGAAATTAAGTTGCAAGTAATTTTATATGCCATGTTCTCCACTTCATCACATTAATTTTACTGCAGTCTAGCAGCATTCAGCAGTATTATCCTGGCATGAAATTAGATGCCTTATGGAACAATCTCACTAAATATTTCTGCCTGCAGTTTTAATATGAATATTTTGAGCAGCATTTAAATATATGGATACACTCATTTTACCATTTAGGAGCTTCGTTTTCATAACCAAAATGGCATCTAGATTCCTCTGTGGGCATTTCATGAGCTATGTAGCCTTGGTATTTTGTAGTTTTTTGCTGCCATTGGAAAATTAATGTTCATAAAGTACATGGAGCTAAAAGATAAGAAATTTCTAGCATAGCTCAGTCTCCTAAGTCTGTCTCCATGTGTTAACTGCTTCTTTTTTTCTTTTTCTTCTTTATTTAAAGGAAATATTTTAAATATGGCAGAAACCAAAACCTTCCAGCCTGGAGCAGCCTGCGCTCTCACCTTTTTCTTTGTCCTCATCTGTTGGGTTGATGCAGCCTCCTTCCAGCAGCATCAGCTGCTTCAGAAAGATCCAGACTATGTAATGAAAAACTTACAAAGACTCCCAAATCCTGATATGATCAAAGCGCTGGAATACATAGAAGATCTTCGCAAGCAAACTAACAAGGGAGAAAGTAGCCCTGACTACAACTCTTATCAAAGTGTCCCGTATCTCCTGCAACAGAAGGAAAGCAAGGATCAGATTCACCTACCAGACAATGTAAGGGATTCTTTGACTGAAGATGAGTCCCAGTGGGTTAAGGTGATGTTGGAAGCCTTGCGGCAAGCCGAGAAAGAGTCAAAAGCTGGCCCAAAGGAGAATAAACTTTACGGTCTGAGTTCAGATAACAACTTTCCAGCTGGAGTGAGTGATGATTACGAGGCTTACAAGTGGCCTGAGAGGTGGCAAAAGTACCTCAAAATGCCACTTGGGCACTATGAAGACAGTTCAAGAGACAGCCCTTTCAAGCGTACGAATGAAATCGTGGAAGAGCAATACACCCCCCAGAGCCTTGCTACGCTGGAGTCTGTGTTTCAGGAGCTGGGGAAGATGGCAGGACCGAGCAACCACAAGAAAGAAAGGCTGGATGAGGACCAGAAATTGTACACAGATGATGAAGACGATGTGTATAAAGCGAATAACATTGCCTATGAAGATGTGGTTGGAGGAGAAGATTGGAATCCCATAGAGGAAAAAGTGGAAAGCCAAACCCAGGAAGAGATAAAAGACAGCAAAGAGGAAATTGATAAACACGAAGAGGAGATTGATGATGAAATGAAAAGATCAGGGAAGCTGAACTTCCTTGAGGATGAAATAAGAAGAGACAACAAAGATCAAATGTCAGAGGATGTTTCAAAGCTAATGAATTATTACCTGAAGAGGCTGATGGGTAGTGCTGGGAATAGGAAATTAAGGACTGGAGAACTCGAGGAAAAAAGAGCATCAATGTTTTTGGATAAACAACTCGATCCTCAGTCTATAGCTCAGCTGATAGAAATCTCAAGGAATTTACAAATTCCTCCTGAGGATTTAATAGACATGTTGAAAGCTGGAGAAAAAAAGCAGCTTCAGAGTGAGAGGTTGGAAGCTGAGCAGGAAGTAGAGTTCCCAGAAGACCTCGACGAGATAGCTGAAACCAATCTAGGACAGAGCGATATATTTAAAAATAATGTAAACTCTAAAAACGGGTACATGAAGCAGCCTCTTATTCCAGAAAACCTACCCGAAGACCTCAATATCGAAGATATCGTCAGTCTTCTGGGAAATGACAATTTAGCCAATCAGAATCCCTCCTACTTACTAAATCGTCTTAATCAAGACAATGATTTGCCGAGACTGTCTTACATCCCCAGAAGATTGAAAGGACACCTGTTCCCTAAGGCTGCCTGGATGAACGACTTGGAAAGGCGACAAATGGAGTACGAGAAACTGAATGAGAAGGACGAAGAACTGGCCGATTACTTGGCAAAGGTCTTGGCAAAATATCCTGAAGTGATCAATACGAACCAGATGAAGCGAGTCCCAGCTTCTGAAGGCAACCTGCAGGAAGATGATCACCTGGAACAGGCCATCAGAGAGCACCTAAATCAGCTGGAGCCACAGGAGGCTGCGAAGTTGGCCTCGCTCAGCAAAAGGCTTTCCGTGGCTGGGGAAGCCGATGACACGCAGAACAGGCAGTATCTGGATGAGGATATGCTAGCAAAGGTGCTGGAGTATCTAAAACAGGAGAAATCAGAGCTCGAAAGAGATCACATTGCTAAGCGAGCGATGGAAAACATGTAATTGTTCCCCAAATACTATTTCTCTTCAATGTGTTGAGTTCTATCCCAATTCAGTTGTGATTTATTCCTGCTCTCCCACTAAACAACTATGGTAGACTATTTGCCAATGAACGGTCTGCATATCTTTCTCAGAGCTGTTATATTGTTTATTGATATATGTTATAAATTATGGGGCAAGCAACAAATTGCTTCAAGTGTTTTAAGAAAAAATTTAACGATATCAAGTAAAACTATAATATGTAAACAAATGACCTTTGCATTGTTAATAAAACATGATAAATGAAGAGTGACAATTATAATTTGAAATTTTTAAGATTAACTGGATTATTTTGTTACTGTCTGTAGTGTTTTTTGTGGAGTATCGAATAAAAAAATAAAGCATTATATATATATATAGTTTTATTTACAAGGCTTTTTCTATTCAGTGTTTTATTGTTGATGAATAAATTATTTCTGGACAATCGACTGTTGTTTTTTTGTGACAGTTGATAAAGTCAGACTGATTGGAAACATTTTTAATTCCACTGATGACTCTTCTGAAATACACTATTTTTCCCATAGAATATAGTTGGTAGCATAAACTTCTGGTTTTTCTGGGCTGTAAGAATACCAGTTGGCGTTATCCTTAAGGGCAGTGTTGGGAACCACAAAGAAAGAGCCAGGCTCCAAGGAAAGGCAGGCAGGGAACACATCTGTAAGGAACACCAGGGGTTTGTTTGATGAAAATATTTTCATGAAATGTCTATTGCATGTACACATAAGTAAACAAACAACCTTTGTTATTCAGTACACTGCTCTGGACACTTGAAATGTCTTTTGATCTCCTGTTATGACCTGCAGTAGATGGTCTGGAAAGGTTCTGGCTCTTTTACAGAAGGAAATGTGCTTGTGTAACTCTGTGACTCAGACGTGATTTTCACTAGGACAGCTCATTTCCAGGATTATAGTTTAAAAGTGCTTTTCCCTGTGGTATTCTTCAGCAGCTCATCTCTGCTAAGTGGGGTGGGGATGATTTTTGGCGAGGCAGTGTCTAATCAAGCAAAGTACAAAGGCTGCAGAAATAAAACTTCATCTTTACCGTGAGCAATCGCAGCCGATAGGAGCTCAGTTAGAACTCTTGCTCTGGGCCACACCAAAATCCTCCATTTTCCTGTTATTTGGATGAGTCAAAACATTAAATATTAAACTGAAAAATACCAGAGTTAATTTCATGTCTGTTTTCTAAAGAAAGACAAACCTGCTGAGATGCACTTGCTTGTGACACTGGGAACTTGGAATCACTGTATTTTATTCAAAACAAAACTGTGTTTCTAACAAATTATATTTTGTATCACCTTGATTCCTAATACTTTTAGTCTCCTTATTCCCGACACTGCTCCTACAATACTCATAGTCTAGAGAAACGTCTTTCAGTCAAATCAGTAACATTTAATTCTTAAATATCTAATATGTAAAACTTGGGATGAGTAATAAAAACAGGAGTACTGAGATTTCAATAAATGCTTGCTGTTTCCAGTGAACAAGCTTCACAATTTCACATTTGCCTTCCAAGGTCGTATTTAAACAGGAGACTTTACTTACTCCCCACATTGACATCCTCAGACAGCATATCACAGCTGAACTCCATAGCCTTGGAGTTGACAGGCACTGTTTTTCCAGGGCTGTAGTTAAATGTTGAAAGGGGTTCTGCCCTCAGCATCACAGAGATGGCTGTGCCTGTGCCTGGCTCTCCTGGGCGTAGTGAGGGCACCTTCCCACCGCTTCATCTCACGCACCGAATGAGGAACGCTTTGTTAATCTCTGCAGAACATTTCTGCCTGAAGAAGAGTTTTATTGGAAAGGCTGACTGCACAGGCTGCATTCGTGTCCAGGGAGCACAGTCTGCCATTCCGTGGCTCGGCTCGGTGAGAGTCCAAGGGCTCTGTGATGACTGCACAGAAGGATTTATGCTCCTGCACCTCCCGGGCGTGGGGATCTGGTCCCCTGGATGTGGTTGCAACCCATGTGCTGCAGTGTGGGGCTGGCACTGCAGAGCAGCCCGAGGTGGGGCAGGGTCTCAGGAGTCACAGCTTCACTGGAGGCGTACGGTGGTGGCAAACACGCTGTTTGACACAGTAAACACCACCGTGATACCAGGCTAAAAAATTAAAGATATATTTATCAGGGCTTGGGGAAAGCTCACTGAAGACAATAATCTTCTCCCTGACTCTTGCACAGACCCGAAATGTCACATTTCTTCTGCCTCTAACAGTTCAAAGCATGAGCAGGGTATTAAGAAGACACTGAATGTGTTCTCCTTTTTTGTAGCAGTAGCCTTAAAGCATGTGAGTGTATGTGTGCCCTCTGCCCCCAGCTCTAAGCAGATAAAGTCACCCATCAAAGCTAACACCTTTGCACCACTCCTGCTACCACCATACAGGCATGCTGCTGGGTTTGTGCTCATGGCTAAAATACATACATTTTTATCTTTTTTTTTTTTTCCCAGTGAAAATTAAAACCACTTTTTTTTTTTTTTTTTTCCTTTCATTGCTCTCCTTTCTTTCACTGCTGACGTAAAATGTTGCTTATAAAAGGAGTTTTTCCACTTACCCTGTAGGGTTGAGCAGGATGTGGCTGTGGCTGTGGCAGCGGGAGGCAGCCCAACCACCACCCAGCAACTCAAGTGAGCAACTCGATCTAGTGGAAGCTGTCCCTGCCCATTTCAGCGGTGTTGGAACTAGGTGATGGTTAAGGTCCCTTCCAACCATTCTGTGTTTCTAATTCTTTAGCTGATTTGATTTGTTTCAAAAAAATTATTCCATTGAAGGGGCAGAGGTTCACAGGTCCTTGTTCCAGCCATTTTTCCTTGAACATATACCAGACAATAATATATCTAATTCTCAAGGTGTGTCAGACACTGAGTAGAAGAGCTTTGGAAAATTCAAATCTTGGCACGAGTAACTACACCACTTTTCAGAAGACCACTTAATTCACAATATGTGCAAGCCATTAGGGACTTTATTGTTTGTGGTTCATCTTCATAAACAAGAAAAGGGACATTGTGCTTGAAATAATAGAAATACACATTGTATAACTGAACTACCTGGAAGCTTCAAACTGATTTCAAGCTAAAAAGTGACATCAGTACCCTTTCCTCTTCAAACCACAGAAAGCTGACAACTCATCTCCCTATGAAGTATTTTATTTCTAACAAACTCATTTCCAACTCCATACAGAAATTAAATGAAATGAGCAGATATTAAATAGGCAGCACCCTCTTGGTAGCTGTAGCTGCCTCTTGCTATTCAACCAAAGCTCCTGCAGAAGAGCAGATAGTTATACCTGAATATGCAAGACAGCACTACCCAAATGTACATCCTACCATGAGATCTGCTCCATTAAACCACTCCATGGTTGCCCCCTGCAGAGAGGCTGTGTAGTGCTTAATTGCTCTTAATAGCCACGGCTGCTTCTGCTTTCATTTGTCTGTGGTTTATGTTTTCCTTATGGGTGCAGTGGGACAAACAGTCATGTTGTTAATAATGCACACAGAATGCATAATCCATAACAGATACACTATCAAGCTTATTATTATAATTATATACAAAATAAAGTGACCACCCTGCAGTTTTTACTCAGGCAAAGTAAGGAGCAGATTTTTAATTCCTTTTGTGTGCTATGACTTGACAGCATCCCAGAATGCTGCTGGTTTGTACTTTCTATCAGTGGCTTTTGTCCAGCAAAGAAAATGTTTCTGCTCACATCTTCCTCTTAAAACTTGCACTAAGCTTCATTGTGTCCTCACATTTAAGGTCCTCCCCGACATGCAGATTGAAGAGAAATTCTTCATTTTGTCTGAATATAACAAGCTACTGAACACCTTCCTCAAGGCATGAGGTAGTTTTTCTTTGTACATCATATGTTAGAATTAGTATGGGTACCCATAAGAGTTAATACCCTTTTGGTTTTCCATTAATTCATATGCTACTGCAAGTGCTTTGTTTACATCTGCACCTTGATGGCTCCATTATTTTGTCAGCCGGAGCTCTTAAATGAGAGCACTTGTTGATTCAAAAATTAATGTAATCAAATTGCCTCGTCTGGAGAAACGAGACTGTTGCAATTATTTTCTTCTAAAAGGGTATTTCCACATTGCAGTGGAAGAGGTTTGAATTGCATGTAATATGGCAGTTGCTAGTATTTCCTGAAGCACAAGGCACCTCATTTGGCAGGAGAAGAGACACGAGCCACCTGTGATTTTCTTAATATGCTGAAGGAGGCTGGCCTGAGCTGTCCTTTGTCTCACAGCTTCATTGTGCCATCCTTGCTGTTGCTAACTAATGAAAAGACTCGCTTCAAAACCTGCCTCTCCAGACTCACCTTACACAGCCCCATCTTCCATTAGTTCAGGTCAAACCTGGCATTGTGGGAATGGAGGAGTTCTGTGGGAACGTTCCCTGGAGCAGCCCGTACCTTCCCCCTAAGATGCACAACACCCATCAGTGGCTATTTACTCCACGGTGCATAAATCTACACAGACACAGCTGGATGCCAGCTGCACTTTGCATTTGTTCAGCTACCCAAGCACCTCCAGAGAGGTTAATCTGAGCTGCAGGAACTCCAGTTAGCAGCAGCAGGCAGGTGCAGAGCCTCTAGTGCATAAAGTGGAAAGGAGAAGCCCTGAATCAGAGCTGATTAGCTAAAGAGCCACGTTATTCCTGACTTTTGGATCATTCAAAAACATTTGAGATCATTAATAATTCATTTGCAGATGTAGCAGAGCTCTAAATGTGGCTGATTAAATGCATTTGACGTTTCTCTTGAGAGAGGCTGTTATTCCAGGAAACCACTTGGTATCTGCAAATGTCTTGGAATTAGTGCACTCAGAATTACAGGTTCACTCACAGCATTTTCCCTTGTAAAGAAAGGAAAGTGACCTCTGATTCCAAATGTAATGTACCCTGCTGAATAACTATAGCACAACTATTTTAAGTTTCCCACAGCCTCAGCAGATCTGCTACGTAATGACATGATTCAACATAGAGAACTCTGCCTTCCTCTGCTACAACAAAAACATGCAGATCATGAGCCAGGCAGGTCCTACACATCCAGGGAAGGAGAGCTTAAAAAGTGGTTGTCTGGCAACTCACAGCTCCTACAATTGCTGCTCTGTGATATGCTTCCCAAAAGCCTTCCTGGCACCTGCCTAAAAATAGAGCCCCATGTGTTATCCCGGCAGAGAAGCCAACCTCTCATGGGGTACCTTGGTCCTCTGGGTCGGATGTGCAGGATCCAAAACAGCATCTGAAAGAAATAATGAGCTTTATACCACATTTGTATTTCCCTGATTATGTCAGCAAATCTGACTCCAGTGGATTTGTTTGGCTTCATGCTTAAGTTAGAGTAAACCTCTTCTGCCGTAGTTGTGGGGGTGCATTTTGTGCCACTCCACTTAAATGCTTAATGAGAACTAAGAATATCACTTGAGCCCATTTTTTTCAAGTGGGTCACCCACATCAGGGCAGTTTTCCTACTACTTTGCTTAGTGCAGTCACCACCACCAGGGTATCTCATCTACTGGAGACCATGGGATCCTTCCCTGACAGAACTTTGCTCAGCATCACCTTGGTAAAGCCTTTTTGGGTTATTTTCCTCTTGCCCCAAGTTCATTCCAACTCACAGAAAGGAGGGGCACTGCATCTGTCTCTTGAGATCTCCAGGTGAAACATACAGTCATTCTTTTTTTGTCTATTAAAACTCATTCCAAAACCATATATCCTTCAAGTGGACCTTTTTTCTTAGCTCAAATTTCAGATTCCGTTTAGTTTCACACTGTGAATCTGCTGACCTTGAATGCAAAAAGAAAATTCCCATCCCTGCTTTTCTCTCTCCTCTTTGACCTAAGAGAAGGTGTGAGACGGTTGGATAAGATGTAACATATAATTTCTGCAAGGAACACATTTTCTACCATGGCTGCATGTTTTTCCACCTGCTAATAAATGTCATAGAGCATAACAAACCTCTTAGACACTACCAGCACTTGTACTCCCGTATTAAGTATCTAAGAGCCAGGCCAGGAACAGCGTGTACAGACACTCAAAAAGGTAAAAATAAAGATAGATCACTAAAGGGGATAAAAACCCAAAATTCCTTTCTTGTTATTTATGTGGCATAACCACAGGAGATGTGTTAAATCCCTGCTAGTAAATTCTGGGATGTAAATGTAATCTGACAGGAAAACCATTTTCCGCAATGTTAAATTTATTCAGATCCAACACACTATCAATTGATTTTTTTTTCCTCACAAACACGAGTGCAACAAGGTGGAAACTTTCTGCTAATGACTAACACACTGAAAGAGGCTAAGCAAAAAAAAAATAAATCAGAAATTTTATTCTGTAAGTCTGCAACTCCCCACCATATTCCACGAGTTAATTTAGTGAAACCGAATTTTTGCCCCAAAAAGCACAGAGAGACTGCTTTAGAGACGAAGATTTGTTTCTTTAAAGCAGGAAGTATTTTAATGCAACGCATTGGAGAGTTCCCAGGTCGCCCTGGACAAAGAACTCTGTCGTGTACAATCAGCATAGCTCTCTTATACAGTTCTGAGCATAAAATTACATCATAAACATGCATATTCATTAAATTGCAATATTCATATATAGGCGGAGTCTTCAATTTGGGGAGGTTTAGAGGTGGGAGTTCCTGCAGCCTTCATCATGGGCAGTGGTTGTTCACTGGTCTTCTTCGTTGTAAACTTTTGAACTTTCCTCAAATCTTTCCCTAATTTGGATAGTTGGCAAGTGTGGTAGGGTCAGGTTGACTTTTGGCTCGTCCTAAGATTTGCTGATGTTGCTATCTCTTCATTTTATGCTTTAAATGTTCTATCTTGCCAACATGTTCTGTTCCTCAGACAATTTATTACTTCTTCTGTGGTTTCCTAATGCTAGGGTTTTGAAACTACTTCCACAATTTTGTGTTTGAGGCAACCTCTTGTTTCTCAAAGACTGCCTCAATTGAGTGGCTTCATTTCCCCCCTTTTCTTATAACTTACGAATTCTTTCATCAAGTTGTAATTCCAGGGGGTGTTGGTACGACTGTACCATTGCCCAAATCATTTGGGTCTTTGTCACTAAGGATTTCAGTTTTCGCCATAGGTATATGTTTGTGAGAGTTAGTAAAAGCATAGCTATGGTTATAATTAGTATTGGGTGCACCAGGTAATGGAATATCTGTGTTGCTGTTGGGGAATACCCTGTAAAGATATCCCACCAGTGATGCTGACCTACTTGTTCTACTTTGGTTAGGACACTTTTTATTCTTTCCAAATTATGTTCCACTTGCCATACCACTAGAGCATGGGTCTACTGGGGCAAGATTTTGAGATAACACCATACTTATCAGAAGTCCAAGGATCAAGGTTGGAAGGGTCTGAGACGGAGTCGGGCTCATGATGGTGGATCACTCGGCTCGTGCATCGATTTTTTTTGTTTATTCTCTGGAGCTTTCTTGACTCGCGAGTAATGAATCCATGTAGGTCGCTCTTTGATCCGAACCGCGGTGAAGGTGGTCAGCAGCACTTGGAAAGGTCCCTCCCACTTTTCTTGTAGGGGTTTTCCTAAAAGATTCTTAACATACACCCAATCACCGGGGCTAAACGGATGCAGTTTACAATCAGGTTGTTTGGGTTGGTGTTCTATCACCACCGCAGCATTTTTATCAAAATGTTTTCCTATTGCAATTACATAATCATAAATGTACTGATTACCTATTTGGTTTACAGCATCTCCATTTACAATTTGCATAGCATAAGGTCTCCCATACAGGATTTCAAACGGACTCAATTTTTCCTTTGATCGGGGTTTGACTCTCAGTCTAAGTAGAGCAATAGGCAAAGCTTGATACCACTGTAAATTAGTTTCTTGGCATATCTTAGCAATTTGTTGTTTAATAAGGTGATTCATTTTTTCCATTTGCCCACTAGTTTGGGGCCGGTAAGGCATATGTAATTGCCACTTGATTTGTAGTGCTTTGCTTATTGTTCTTACTACTTTTGCACAGAAATGTGTACCTCTGTCTGAAGAAATACTTCTCGGTACCCCAAATCGTGGTATTATCTCATTTAATAGGACTTTGGTTACTTCTTTTTCTTTTTCTTTATTTGTTCTGCAAGGGAATGCTTCGAGCCACCCAGAAAATGTATCAGTTAATACTAGTAGGTATCGAAACCCCCCTTTTCTTGGGAGTTCAGAGAAATCAGTTTGCCATACTTCACCTGGGAATTTACCTCAATTTATGGCTCCTTGATGTACCTTGGTTCCAGTATTTGGGTTACTCTTCAGGCATTGCTCGCATTGTGATGTAACGTATTTTACTGTAGTAAAGAGTTTTGGTCCTGCTATTCGGGTTTGTAAATATTGATAAAGTGGGTCTAAGCCCCAATGGGCCTTTTCATGTTCTGTTTTAACAAATTGCCACATCAATTTTCCTGGTATTATTAGTTGACCTGTTTCTAATTGACTCCATCCATTATCTAATAATTTGTCTTTGTTCTTTTTAATCCATTTTTGATCTGATTCTTGATAATTTGGTTGAAAATTTGTATCTAATTTTCCTGGTATTAGAGCTGTTATATTTATTTCTTTGGTTCTTGCAGCAGCTAATTTAGGCCCTGCATCTGCTTTTCTATTCCCTACCTCCGGAACTGTGTTGCCTTTTAGGTGTCCCCTACAATGCATTATGGCCACTTGTTCTGGGAGTTGGACCGCTTCTAGCAGTCTTAGGATTTCTTCTGCATGTTTGACTGTTTTCCCTTGGGCAGTTAGCAGTCCCCTTTCCTTCCAGATTGCTCCATGAGCATGTACTACAGAGAAGGCATATTTAGAATCAGTCCAGATGTTAATTCGCATGCCTTCTGCTAATTCCAGGGCTCGGGTAAGAGCTATTAGTTCTGCCTTCTGGGTTGAAGTCCCTGCAGGTAAGGGATTTGATTCGATTACCTCCTCCATTGTGGTTACTGCATAGCCTGCCATTCTTATTCCTTGCCTCACGAAGCTGCTGCCATCCGAGAACCAGTTGTCCACATCTTCAAACGGCTCTTCCTTGAGATCAGGGCGACTGGAATAAAACGCTTCGATTGTTTCCAGGCAATTGTGTTCGGTGGGTTCCGCCGGGACTCTTCCTTCTAGAAATGAGGCTGGGTTCACAACATTAGTCACTTGAATGGTTATATCGTCTGATTCAGCTAGGATGGCTTGATATTTTAGGAATCTTGAAGGTGATAACCAATGGTTACCTTTTTGCTCCAGCACTGCTGAGACAGTATGAGACACCAACACAGTCATTTTCTGGCCTAACGTAAGCTTTCTGGCCTCTTCTACGTTTATGATTACTGCGGCCACTGCTTTTAGACAACAAGGCCAGCCTTTGCTTACTTCATCCAACTGTTTGGAGAAATAAGCTACAGCTCTCTTGTGTGGTTCCAACTGCTGTGCCAACACTCCTAGAGCCATTCCTTGCCGCTCGTGAGAGAATAGCCAAAACGGCTTGGTTACATCTGGAAGACCCAAAGCTGAGGCTCTCATGAGTTCTTGTTTCAGTCCCTTAAAAGCTCCCTCTGCCTCGGGAGTCCAAACTAGGGTACTCGTAGTTTCTTTCAGTTAATCGTACAGTGGTTTGGCAAGTACCCCATATTGATAAATCCATAACCGACACCAACCTGTCATTCCTAGAAAGGCACGTAGATCTCTCACCGTCTCTGGTCTGGGCATTTGGCAGATGGCTTCTTTTCTTGCTGTTCCTAGGGATCGTTGTCCTCTGGAGATTTCATATCCCAGGTATACCACCTTTTCTTGTACTAATTGTGCCTTCTGTAGAGAGACTCGATATCCACTTAAACCCAAGAAGTTTAGCAGGGAAATAGTCCATTTAATGCACTCTTCTTCTGTCTCAGTTGCTATCAATAAATCATCTACATATTGTAGAAGGGTGCCATTTCCCTGTGGCCTTTCCCATTGTTCTAATTCTTTGGCCAATTGGTTTCCGAAAACTGTGGGACTATTTCTGTAACCTTGAGGTAACACAGTCCAAGCTAATTGAGTCTTTCTCCCTGTTTTGGCAGATTCCCACTCAAAAGCAAAAATTTTCTGGCTTGCTAGAGCTAAGGCTAGGCAAAAGAATGCATCTTTTAAGTCTAATACTGTGAACCATTTTAAAGTTTCCCTCAGTTTGGTTAGAAGAGTATATGGATTTGCTACTACTGGATGTAAGGTCTTTGTAATTTCATTTACTGCCCTTAAGTCCTGGACTAATCTGTATGTCCCATTTGGTTTCTTAACAGGTAGGATTGGTGTATTGAAATCTGATTCACATTCTACCAATAATCCTAGTTCTAAAAATTTCTCTATTATTGGTTCAGTTCCCTTTCTGTCTTCTAACCTCAGCGGGTATTGTTTCTTTACTACCGGTTTTGTTCCTGATAGCAATTCAATGGTAATAGGAGTTGCCCGTTTTGACCTCCCAGGTACATCAGTGGCCCACACCAACGAATACACTTCGCTCATAATGCATTCAATGTTATGACTTTCAGGTTTTGGTTCTATGCAGCTGATTGTCAAACTGAAAGCTGCTATTAATTGTTCATCATTTACCTGAAATTCAAGTTTATCCTTATTGAATTTTATTACAGCCCCTAGGTTTTCCAATAAATCTCTACCTAGTAAAGGCTTTGGAGAATTTGGTAGATACAAAAATTGATGGATTCCCATTTGTTTTCCAATTTTGTATTTAATGGGTTTTAAGAAGTAGGCTTTTTCTGGTTGACCCGTTGCTCCCACAACCTGTACAAATTCATTACTTCTGGGTACTAGCTCTTGATTTAAAACCAAAAATGTTGCTCCCGTATCAATTAGAAGGTCTAGTTCCTTTTCACCTTCCCCTAGCTCCATTTTAACCAGTGGGTCTGCTAGGGAACGACTCACTGGTCCCCCTCATTCACTGTTCTGATGTGCAATGGTAGTACTTGTAGGTCTTTCCCTTAGTTGAGGACATTCTCGTTTCCAGTATCCTATCTGCAAGCAATTGGAACATTGATTTGATCCTATTCTGGGTAGATGGGGCTGAAATCCCCCTCTCCCTCTCCCTCTTGCTGGGTAGCCCCTACCTTTGCCTCTGGCATTTGGTTCTGGGAACTTTGCATTCTGGTTTGCTACAGCTACTGCTACTACCCGAGCAAGTCTCTTATCTTCCTTTTTCTTTTCTTCCTTATCTCTGTTATTATAAACTTTCCAGGCCTCATTCATTAGTGTTTCTAAACTTTTGTTTGCTGGATGTTCTAGTTTTTGTAGTTTCTTTCTGATGTCTGGGGTGCATTGTCCCATCACTAGTCCTAATAACTGTTGTTTTCCTTCCTCTGATGCTGGGTCTAGGGGTGTGTACTGTTTCATAGCTGCCCTAAGTCTATCCAAAAATTCTGAAGGGGTTTCATCTTTTCCCTGTCTGACGTCATATAGCATTGCCCAGCAGGGATTAATGCCAGGGCGTCCCCTTGGCTTTTCCCAGGCGGTGACATCTCACCCCCGTCTTTTAACAGAGCGCTCTCAGTTTCAAAAACATATCAAATAAAATACCTATTAATTTGAAGCAGGAGATCTTGTCCACCGTTGCGTGTAGGTCCGAGGGGTCTGGGAGTCTCTTTACCGACAAAAGATCCGTCGGGAGGGCCCAGAGAGTCCGTGGCCCCCCCAGGCCACAGCCCCGGGAGACAGAGAGGGTGTCCTGCCGTGTTCGCCAATTGAAGTCGAATTTTTGCCCCAAAAAGCACAAAGCGACTGCTTTAGAGATGAAGATTTGTTTCTTTAAAGCAGGAGGTATTTTAATGCAACGCATTGGAGAGTTCCCAGGTCGCCCTGGACAAAGAACTCTGTCGTGTACAATCAGCATAGCTCTTTTATACAGTTCTGAGCATAAAATTACATCATAAACATGCATATTCATTAAATTGCAACATCTACTTGTAATATTCATATATAGGCGGAGTCTTCAATTTGGGGAGGTTTAGAGGTGGGAGTTCCTGCAGCCTTCATCATGGACAGTGGTCGTTCGCTGGTCTTCTTCGTTGTAAACTTTTGAACTTTCCTCAAATCTTTCCCTAATTTGGATAGTTGGCAAGTGTGGTAGGGTCAGGTTGACTTTTGGCTCGTCCTAAGATTTGCTGATGTTGCTATCTCTTCGTTTTATGCTTTAAATGTTCTATCTTGTCAACATGTTCTGTTCCTCAGACAATTTATTACTTCTTCTGTGGTTTCCTAATGCTAGGGTTTTGAAACTACTTCCACAATTTTGTGTTTGAGGCAACCTCTTGTTTCTCAAAGACTGCCTCAAAGACTGCCTCAATTGAGTGGCTTCATTAGGCAACGTAAATGTTACTGTGCAAACTCACAAGCCCTTTAGTCTCACCCACGGCCCCAGACTTGGCTTTCCTACAAGCAGTAGTCAGGTTGAACTTTGTTTACACGTATTTTTGGCTTTCTGATTTCTATTTAAAACATACCTGGCCTTCTCCTCATGGTCTGAAGTTGGTGCAACCACAGTTGCATGAATCTTGAGGGATGCCTGGGGCACAGTGATTATTTAATGCCACGAGGCATTCTGTCTTCTGCACTCCTGAGAGATAAAGGAGCTATTTCATCCAAAGGATCTTTCTCTGCTGGGAAAAGCTCATGGGTATTTCTATTCTAGAAGAAATATTGTGGCTGAAAATGAAGCGACTACATAGCTAAACGTATAACTTACTATGTAGATAAACAAACCACTTTGCACGGGGAGCCACAGAGCAGGTCTGGTTTTCCTCGGCATTCCTGTGGCCCTAAAGTTCCTTTTCAGGTTAGTGCAAGATGCCCTCTGTGGAGCTGATCACTGCTTCATGCATAGGTGGCCAAATCAGACTCCAAATCTCTTGGCTCCAAACCAAAATGTTATTTATAGATCTCCCTCAGCCCTCTGCACCTGCCTTTCGAACAGGCTGAAGTATCAACTCTGAAAGTACAAAACTCTGTTCAAGCACAGATATGAGAACAAAGAGGATGTTAAGTAGTTTGGACATTAAAAATATGCTAGGATAAATTGTGGCAGGCAGCCCCTGAGGAACAATATTTTGACAAAAACCTTCCAAGAAAATCCTGAAGTACAATCAGTAAAATCAATACTACGCTCAAACACCTTTTCCCATCTATCCAATCCACAAGTAGGCAGCCAGAAAATCAGATTAGCTTTATTTCATTAACCCTGCTAAAGGCAACATTTACATTTTTAACTTAATACTGGATGCTCACTGAGGTGCTCTCCAAAGCCAGGTGATGGATGAGGCTGGGGAGGCCTCCCATCCCTGTCACTTGGCTTCCACCACGTACTACGGAGAAGATAAATGGTAACTGGGAGCCTGGCCATGCTGCAGACTGATGGAGTTGTCTGGGGAAAATGGGACTGGTGATTGCCTGCAGATCAGCATTCCCATGGGCAATCTTAGGCTTTGGGAGCCTTCTGTCTTTGAGCTGACACCTCGGTGGTTACTTTCCTGGCTAAGTCATTTGTTAATCAGGTTGTGTAATTTCCTTTGCTTCCATTTACCATCCCCCTGACTTAGCTCAGTGCATGAGTCAGTAAGCCTGGCTTAATCATCTTCATTATAAATTCTGAGTCTATTTCATTGCTGATAAAGTTCTTGCTGACCAGTTTCTATAGCTAAAATATCCATGGAAATGGAAAAAAAAGGTGGGACTTCACCTTTGGCTTGTGGATATTTTTTAAAATTAACTCCTGCCCTACAGCGCCTTTCCAAAGAAGCAGCCAAAGCAGCAGCAGCAGACTGTTTTATAAATATAAAAAGGATGTGACCTTTTAAAAGTACATACTTTATATATCAAACTGCAAAGATAAAGTGGAATTTAGTTATCCTATGCCAAGACCATTGACAATTTGCCTTTTTCCTAAGGAAATGACTTTGCCTTGTAGCTCACCTTTTATAATGCACACTTTTCTGCCTGTGAAATTCATTATCCAGTACTTGATCTCCTCCATAGCCTAATGCTGATGTCCTTAGGAAATTACTTTTTTAATAGTCTTCTGGAAGAACATGTGTTTTGTGGCACCTGAAAATAGATGTACTGTAAATCTAGGCTAGATGCATATTTTACCTATTGAGCTGTACATTTCAGTAGCTGTGGCTTTCTATGTGTGGAGATGGAAATCATTTAAAGTCATTTGCTTGACAAGATATGCTTATTTGTCCTCCTACACATCCTATGAGTGCGAGGTTGGATTTATAGCTTGCCTGTTTTACTTTACATCTTTCAAAAGCCAAGGAACAAGGAATGCACTACTTTATTAAGACCTGATGGGTGAGCACAGGAATTGTAGAGATACACCCCTCTTGTAACAAAGACTATTGGGTACAAACTTCAGGTCAAAGACAGGACAAAGAAGATGGAAAGTGAGCAAGCAAGCCCCTGTTTGACATTCTGAGGTTAGGAATGAGGTGTGGGGGACCTTTTTTGCCACTAGATCTGATTTGGGCAGCAGGAGATGGGTCTTCTCACAAGGATGTCACCAGACCTGGCTAATCAATGCTACTTATCCAGGTTTCTGGTAAAAGAAACTTTAGCCAGGGATGCTGTTTGCCTAAAAATTTGGAATTGCAGAATAATTTGGCTGCCTAAAACTGGGCATCCACATTAAACCAGCTTGTCTTTCAAAGTTGCTGTGCCTCGGCAAAGCTAAGAAAACATCGAAAACATTGAGTTTGCTTTTTGCATTGTGCGCTGGGGTAACACTGCAGCTCTGCTGACTTCACTGAGTACAGAGGGCTTGGCCATCTCGACAAATTATTACACAGAGCCAAATTATCTCCCGTGTCTGTGTCCTGTTCAAGTGTGTGACAACTACATATGCATCCAGCATCTCTGATGGGCATCAGTCCCTGCCCAGGGACTCCTCCTGGAGGTGCCCAGCTCACCTCGTCCCTGTGCCCCAGGAGGCAGCAGACAACTGACACAGCATGGTTGTGGCAGGACCACCTTTCCTGACACAAAGAAGAGGAGAGACAAAGGAGAAGATGTCAGAAGTCTCTGTGAAGACAAAAATGTGGCACTCTTTCACAGGGGCACCCTGGGAACGCCCTCACAGATCTCCTTGAAACCCACTTACTGAGTATTTATTTATACACCTCCTCTAAATGGGTAGGGCACAACTCTCCCGTGGGCCCTGTGCCATTCCCACTGCAGCCCACAGGAGCTGGGCTGCCTCGGGGCAAGCCTGGGGTCTTGTCTGGGGAACCTCACCCTTGGGTGCTGTGCAGCTGGGGAGCCCTCCCAGGGGACAGGAGCTGTTCCCAGCTGTGGGAAGCCCCCCCTGCCCTTCCCTGTCCCAGGCCACTGCCCTTGGGTTTCTTTCTTCATCAGCCTCATCAGCTTCCTCACTACCCAGGTCTGGGGAACAGAGAAGGTGGTGGCTGGGGCCACTTAAGGACAGATATGCTTATAAGTCTATCCATGTTACATTTTCTCCAACGCTTGTATGAATCAAAGCATTAACAAACCCCAAACGCTTCATTTCACACAACACAAATTTTTATACAGCTCTTGTTTTTAAAGCTCTTCTATAAAATGAAGTGCAAGCTGAAGATAAGAACCATCTGAACATAAACTATAGTCTCTTCTGAAAGTTCCCTTTCTGTTTAGCTTCTGAGAGTTTTTTACTGTTTCAGGAATCTGCACACTGCTTTACTCAAATGAGACCGTCATTTTTCAGCAAAAGTATTATCTTGTTTCAAGAAAAGAAAATATTATCCTCCTCTTTTAACCTAGAAAGTAGAAAATAGGATTTTCGTTCCAGTGTTTCTACAGCTGACAGCATTTGTAACAGGCTTTCTGCATTCCTTCTTGCAAGATAATTAGTAAATAATTAAATATCATATAAACATGTTGAGACAGAACTACAGCCCAATTCAAAATATTCTGCATAAAAAAATAAAGCATCTTCCCATCCAGGAAAGCATTGTGATTCCAGAAAACTCTTGCAGGCACCATTACTGATAACAGCACATAGCAGCCATAGTTAAGGTTCCCCAGAACTAGTCAGTTTGCTTCCTTCACCTGTAATTTGAAATTTGATATAATTTTCAACTTTGAATGCTGGGAGAGCAGTTCAATGGAATTTTAAAGTTAATTTCTGGAATCTAGTTCAATTTAGCAAGTAATTTGCAGAGCTCAGCTCTCTGATTGCAGCATATTTTTCTGCCCATTGCAGAAAGCACAAAGAGAAGAGGAAGGCAGACAGCAGCATTAGTGACCCCACATAATCCTCTCTAACACAAAAGGCAATTTTAAATGAATAGATTAAAGTGCTGAGATGCCAATTAGCTACTTAAATGCAAATCATTCTTTTATTTAGAGGGTGGTTCTTCCTTAAACCTGAAATTGCTGTAGCTCTGATGCTAACACCGAGTCACGAGATAAATGAATCACAGAGTCAGGTTACATCTGCAAAGAGTGTTCTTGAGTCTAACCTGATGCTACAGCAGTTGCAGGAGATCTGTGCATGTATCTGTCAGATGAAGCAAATCCCAAGGGACTTTCTAGTGCTCCCAGGGCTGGAGGGCAGGGGCCTGGGAAGGAGGCACAGCCCCTGCTCATTGAACCAGCCACAGCTTTGAGTCCACCAAAGGGGGACACATCCCTCACCTTCTCTGCTCTTTGGAAAGGCCCCTTTAGGTGAATTCATCCCTTCCTGGGCACTTCATTACCTCCTTCAAGCCCAGATCCAAATCCTGCCTCACTGGAGGGAGCTGCCACAGGCAGCACAGCAGTCAGGTGGGGCAAATGCCAAGTGTGCTTGTGTTACCAGAGGGATCCTGATATGGGAAACTTATCCATCTATTCCTGTCAGACTGGTCCAGTCACTGGTCCCCATGTCCCTTGCCTGCCTTCAGGAATCCAAGTCTGCAATGTAGCAAACATGAGCCAGCAAAGAGGAAACAGGCTGTGTTATCTTTAAAGATAGATAGCTGGAGGCTTTCCAGAAAAATCTGGAGGTTTTTCCACCGCTGTTTTCTTTGGGACACCTAAGATGAAGCCAAACCCAGAGGGTGAGCTTTCTGCACTACAGTGAAGGTTTCTCAACCGTGTCCCCCAGGAATACAAGCTCTTCTTGCCCAAGACTCGGCACCTCCAAGTGCTGCTCCCCCGTTTCAGCATTGGCTTCCCATGCACCCCACCTGCACCATGGCCATACCACCACCCCGTCTGGCCCTGCTGGCAATTAGAAAATGGCATCTGGGAGTCTGTGGGCTACTGCAAAAAATCTGCAGCACTCCAGGAGGGAAACAGGTCCATTGCTGGTCAGCTTGAACAGACAGTGCTGCAGCCCACACTGGCAGCAGGAAATATCTGAGAGACAGCAGACTGAGTGAGAGATGATGCTGTGCAGTGCACACACAGGCAGAAATGGGCTGGTCAGCTCTCAGCTGAGGTCACACAACACAGTAAATACAGAAATGGGATTATAACTTCATCAGCTACGCCCTTTTTAGTTCAGATTCTAGGAGTGGAAATACTAAAAAGTTCCCACAAACACTCTGGCCAATTAGTGACCAAGTGTTCCTGCGATATCTAAAGCAACTTCACAAGTCAGAGTATTTGCTGTTATTGGACAATTATTTAATATTCTCACATTCTGGTTTCATCCTTTGCAGGGCTATAGCAGAGTCCACTATCACGTGCCCAGCTACACCCTGTCAATAAATGCCTACAGAGAAATTTAAGGCAAAAATTATGATTGCACTGAGCTCAGTGGGAGCCCACCATTGCCATCAGCATCTCCTAGACTTTGTCCTGATCTTCAGAGACCACGTCTGTGAAATATGCCCTGTCCCTAAGGCAAAGCTCCAAAGCTCCCTCCTGTTTCTAATCCTGTTTCTAAGCTTTTAAATCTTGTGTTAAAATCTGTCTTAACTGGGCATTAAGTTCCAAACCCTTTCCACAGATCTAGAAAGGATTTCATTATGTTCCTACATCTGAAACAGAAAAATTGCCCAACTTCTTGGTAAAAACAGCATAGCTGTCACAGGACACTTACAGCTACCAGGTGGGAGTTGATCAGACGGCGCAGTCGGCCCCAGGAGTGGCTCCTGGGAATCTCTCCCTGCAGCTGGGGAGGTACTGCCTAAAGGGGGCTCATTAGAAAGCAACAGAACTGAAAGCACCAGGCCTGTGTGGTCACCTCCAGGGACTCCCAGCAGCCATTTCCATGTCACGACATTTCCCAGCATGTGCAGAGGCAGACTGGTACTGCACCAGTCCTGATGAGATGTTGGCTCCTGCTGGCAGCAGCAGCTGCCTCTGCAACATTAGTCACTCGCGCAGGCACACGCAGAATAATTCGGGGAATTTAGGGGAGACAGCAGCATCAACTGTTCTTCAATTTCCTATTTTGTTATCTCTGCACATTTGGTTTGCTTGCTTGTCTCACGTCTCCCAGGCCTGATCTCAAGAGTGATTTTTCTGCCAGGGTAATTTCTTTTCTGCAGGACTATCTGCCTTTCCCAGGCTGTCTGTGCAGGTGGAAATGAAACAGATTCATTAAAAGAAGATTAGAAAGATTAGTTGAACTATAGCAGGCTTGTGCCTTTTTTGTTGAATGTAAAGAATTGTGCTACAAACAACAGAGCCAAGGGCCAGCCCTTCTCTATAAGCATCCAGCCTTGCTTCATCTATTCTGGTCCTATCAGCAGCTGCTTGCCAGTAAATGGATGATACCTGCTTTAAGATTCTGGTGCTATACACTCACATGAACTCATAAAAAAGGACTTCTGTGCAAGCAAAAAATTTTCAGTCATGCACAGTGATTGAAACTGCTTTGTTTTGTGAAGGTGGACTCGGGGTCACAGCTCTCACTGGCACAGCACACCAGCCAAAGGGGAGCTCCATTTGTAATGCACCCAAGCTGTGGAGTTGCCAGTGACTGTTTCATGGCATTAATTGAAAGACAGAGGTATTTGTAGCTTCCTGCAGACTTTTAGAGCTGTTTTCCAAGAACTCCTCACGCCACTCTCTGAACTGCTTCGGCAATAGGTTTCCCATCCTGGGGCTCTCTGAGAGCTTTTGGGATTGCCTGTGGTACTCAGCCAGGAACAACAATGCTGGGACCTGAGCCTTCTCCTCCACACACAAACCCATTAGCAGGAGTATTGAGCACCTTAACAGGAACTAAGCATTTTCCCTGGCACCAGAGCTGGAGGAACATCCACACAGCTGTAGCTGGGCAGAGGCAGTGTGATGTCTCGCAGTGTTCTCAAACAAAGGCAGGCTTATCACATCCATCCTCCCCAGCACATCCCTGCCTCTCCAGCCTGTCTCATGGACTGCTCCTGCTGCATCCAGCCAGCCTCACTGCCATAGTGCTTTCTGCCACCTTCTTGTCCCCAGCAGGAGAAGGACTGGCAGCAGATCCCCAAGCTCCATGAGAGGAGAAGAGAACGGAGGGTGTTCCAATATTTGGGGACTGGAAGAGGCCAGGCCTAACCAAAAGCTATGAATCTCACAAGAAAAAAAATCCTCTTGACTGAATTGTGTTTACTTCAATTACACAGGAAACCACTACCATGGTTGATGCCATACAGGCTTTAGTTCTTTCTAGAAACAGCCATCATCTTCCCCTTTGCACTTTCTGCTGCCTGCTTTTGTTTCCATCTCAGGAACTTTAGAGAAAGAAAAAGAAAAAGAAGAAAAGAAAAAAAAAGAAAAAGAAGGCAAACGACAGCAGAGAAAGAACAAGCCTGAAGCACAGCAGGTCAGGAAGAGCAGAGAGAAGGCAGATCAGGAGCTCCTGTTCTTCCCATCTCAGAGCACACGAGCAATCAATGACATTAAAAGCAGCAAACACGGAGCTGATGGAAGGAGGGACTGTTTCAACTAACACATAATCAGACAAAAGAACTCAGTGCTGTGGATGGACATGCAGGGTAAGGACATAGCAAAATCTGAACAATCATCTGTGTAACGGGAATAACAGTTTTAATAGCCAACAGTCTTGTGTAGAGATGATGTAACACAGCATGTTTCCCAGTTTAAGCCAGCCAGGATTAGTAGAAGCACTGTTAGAAATATCTGCTAGTCATAACAGCTGAGAGCAAGGCTGCCCAGGCCTACTGGAAGGTGCCTGGAGTGCCCACTTGCTGAAGATCCACTTGACCAGACGGACCGTGGGCCAGTTTGCTGTGGCAACGCTGCCCTTCTCCCTGTTACATTCCCATTATACCTGTGAGCACAACAGTGGCCATGAACCAATCCTACTCTGCAGCTCACCTACCTGCACCACACACCAATGTCTCTGGCTGGCACCTGTGCCCCCGTGCACCCACCTTTGGGAAGGAGAGCAAATCAGATTATTAAAACACTTAGGAGAGTGTTTAGGAAATAGATTTCATTACAGTGTATGCAAACTCCATTTGCAGCTTGAGCACACAAGGCTATTTATGAGAGGAATTTGCTGCTAGAGATAATGAGCCAGTTTTCAGCGAAGTGTAAATCTGCTGGCTGCTTGTAGAGGCTCATGGGCTGTCAGAGTACAGATCATTGCTACTGAGTGCTCTGCTAATACTGTAAACAGTGATGACATTTAGAGTATTGTTTAACTTAGGGAGGAGATTTAAGTCGTTTCTACAGTAATATCTAATGGGGAGTAAACCTCTGCAGATCACACATCACAGCTCTGGCAGCAGTCTGTAACGTCTTTAAGCTACATCTTTAAATTATGAATAATGCCTATTAAAAAATCATACCACTTAGTTGTGGTAAACATCTCTGGGTAAGATGCTGTCAGAAAGATTAGAGCCCAGATCATGAAGGCAGCATCTGTCCTCATCCCACGGAACAGTTTCTGAGATCGGCACACCATTATAATAGTTTATTGCACCTCCTAAAACCAACACAACTGCAAAGTGCTTCCCACCAACAATCTTTTCACTTAGGATTTGATTTAGGTCCCTTCCAAGCCTGAACATCTGAGATCATGAAAAATTACTAGGATGTACAGTTTAAGGAAGTCTTTTCTAACTTGGAGAAAACTATTTCCTCTAAGCAAAGATTTACTTACCTTGTAGCAAGGTAACTTACTTTGAGGCAATGCGAGATGAGGGTGACAGGTCTTTTCTGTCCCCATAGCAAAGAGGTCTTGTGTCCTTGGTCTGTGTCCCTGAAAACATGCTCAGGTCTGTGTGGTTGTTTCTGCAGCAGGGCAAGAGGTGTATGAAAGAAAGCCTCTGGGCAGTGCCAGGATATGTGAAAATTTACTTAAAGACAACTACTTTAGCTTTAAATTGTATTTAGCTTTCAAGTTAAAGTGCAAACAACTCTTACACTGCTAAAGTCAGTGTGAAAGTTGGGGCATATGTAGCCCTAAATTTCAGTAAGAGCAGAACAGGGTGCATCCTTTTTTTCAAGTTTGTGCTGGTCCAGCACCTCTTCCAAGTGAGGTCAGGGAGCCTGGAAGCTCCCTGGGCACCAGGCAGAAACAGCCTCTGGCTATCTGTTCGCTGTAGACACTGCAAACCTCACAGGAGGTAGAAGCTGGTGAGAAGGAGAGACTTCTTCAGCACAGCAGTGTGAGATCTGAGCTGGGTGTGCAGTATGGTGGTGACATCACTGGGGGAGTCACTGGAGGGATTCAGGATTCCAAACCCAAAGGGACAATCTGGCACCACAGGGCAGAGACACCTGCATAGTGGGGCAGGACCAGGGGCTCAACCACAGGGATATTTCTTATCACAGAGAGTATGTGGGACTTGTGGTGGGTAGGAAAAGCAATGTGGCTCTGCTTGCCCCTGCCTCCCTCCATGCTCCAGCTGGAAAGGGGTGGAAGGCAAGCACAGTGGCCAAACCAGTATTTCACTCATCACACGGACTAAAAATAGCTGCTGGCCTTAATGCAGCCTTTTTCTCTTACCACTTTCTTCTTATAAGCTGCATAAAGGCCAACCACTCTCTGTGCACCACAGAGCAAGACAGAAATGCTGAGCCCAACTGCCAGGTCACTCATTTACCCTCAAGATTTTCATTTTCTGTCTGTCTACATGAACAAGGAGTGGAAATAGCCTTTGGCCAGGTTAATGCCATCAGTGAATTAGCAGCACCATCCATAGGCTTCCAGAAGGAAAGAAAACCAGAGCAGTACCACACAAGGAGAGTAACTTCTGGCAGCTTAGCAAAAGCTTTCTGGAAGAGCAGGCAGGCTGCAGGCAAGCTACAGGTAAGCAGAGAAGTCACAGGACATGGCAGATACTGTTTTTTAATGCATTTTTTTTTCCCCTGGCAAATTGAAATCTTGCTAAAGGTGGGAAGACCAACAGCACTGAGAAATAACAGTAGAAGGAAAACTAGTTTCAGTAGCACATACCTCCTGTCAGGAAGCTCTCCTTGTTCTCAAAAGCTCACCATCCTCACAAGTGTCCTTTTGTTCTCTGTTAACCTCTTCCCAGTGACCTGCCACTGCTGACAGCACATGGTCCCTCATGCAGGAGCTCTGTGCCTCCCACATTACCTCCAACTTGAAGCAGGGTGAAATGCTTTTGAGAGGAGAAACTCGGTGTTCAAACCTGTGCAGGTGTGGCAGAGACACTCTCCTGTGGAGTGCTCCAAACTCCAGACTGGCATGCCCAAAATCGTCACGGATGGTACCACCAGTACCTCAGAGCACTGGGGGTGAGATCTAAGTGTGTCTGGGTTTCTGCAGCACACACAGAAGATAGACCAGCTCCCCTGTGGGACCATTCCAGGCTGCCAAGGAAGACAGTCCATGGGTCTTAGGTATTGGCAGGCCTTAGGGATGCCCAAATTTGTGGATGTCTTGTGTGTAGAGTTCCACTTTGACCGCTGTATTTTTACTCAGGGGATTCAAGTCACGTTTGGCTCCCCACTCTCTGCTCCAGCTGACAGAGACATGCCTACAGGACAGCAAGAGTTTCTGAGGTGTGACTGAAGTTTGGAGCTCATCATCCTACAAGAATACACCTATAATGAGAATATTTCACAACCAACATTTAATTTAGCAGTTTGCATTTACCACACACTACCAACATTAAAAGGAGATGAACTGACAAACAAACCAGCTGCACCTCCCACTCTACACAGCATCCATGACAGCCAGTGTTCCTTTCCAGCAGATTATTTCCCCTGTAGAAGCCAGCTGCCAACAATATCGAGTTCATCTGTTTGGAACATTAACTCTCTCCAATTCCCACTTTCTTAGTGGGCCTTTGCCATAGAAACCTTCCTTAGCAACAGGGAGGCAGGGCAGCAGCAGCAGCTTCAGCCAGGGACACTCATGAGGCAGCCCTGGGCCCTCTGTGTGCCTTGTGTCCTGCCTCCCCAACTTACCTTTTCCAGCAGAATCAGGGTGTGGGGCAAGTGGGAAATGGCTGCATTGGAAAATTGTTTGGGACCACTTAAAAATTACATTTTGATTAAGTTCTTCTGGCCTGGTTTGTGACCCAGCTCACCCAAGGCAAGTGGTTTGCACCTGTACAGCAGTGGTGTGCCAAGGGTGATTTCTGATGTTTGTGGCCGTGGGCACAGGGGCTGACAAAAAGAATCAAGATGAGAGTATTAGAACTGGAGCATCTCAACATGGGCTCAGGAGCCACTCTGCCAAAGGGAGAGAGAAACAAGTAGAATGGCTCAGGGCATTGAAAACAGCACCACGAGCTTCATGGAAAAGGAATATCCTGAGCACAACTTCTGCCATCATTTGTGATCCTCACTGGCCAGTGGGCAATGGTTTCTGGTGTGTCTAACCCTAGGGACAGTACTGCTCTCTGAGTGATGTTCAGATTCCTGCCACCCATTTCTGCTGTGTCTTGACTTGCTATTTCTTTCTATGGTTCAAAAAAAAAAAAAAAAAAAAAATCAGTGTTTGACTTTCTGATAGGAGGGTTGCTGTAAAAAGAAAAACTGTGGCTGCATGAGTAAAGGGGCAGTCCCTCAGCCCTGCACCCTCACGAGCAGATGTCATGCAGGAATGCAGGTGAGAAAAGCTGGCACTTCAAAGTCCTAAGCAGGCAGCATCCAGACTGTGAAAGAAGTGGTGAAGGATCAGGGAAAGCATTGTTACTGCCTCTATATCATCCTTCCTCCAGGCCTGTACCTTTCTGTTCCCAATAGCTTTATTTTGGCAGGCAGATAAAGCGGGATGCACGATCCTCTGAATTTTCCCCTTCTTTCAGGGAAATAGCTGACTTGCTGCTCTGCAAGCAGGGGCAAGTTGGCTCTGCCTGCGTTGCAAATTTCTGAAGTGCAAATGTCTCACCAAGGGTAAACATCTCAGCAAAGTTCCGGAGTCAAGCTAAAGCCGGTGATACCCACTTCCCTCCTAGAGCCTGCTTGTGTCCAGCTACCTGATAAAAAGCTTCCCCAGCTGCAGCCTCTCTGAGGGGCCAGCACAAAGACAAATCTGAAGTACCTGATACAGGCACTTACCACCACTTCCAGTCTTAGGAACCTGTACCTTTATCCTTCCATTCTCTGACTCATCCTGTGAGCCACACCATGCAAGCACCCTGCTGCTACCAGCATTACACCATGACTCACTGGTAAACCTGCACTGCTCTCACTTCCAATCCTCCCTGCCAGGTTTTTCATTATCTGCTCTGCTGCCTGTGGGACAATCATCTCCGGGGAGAGCCCGGGTGGTCTGCACCTCAAAACCCCTCTCCCCTGCTCGCCTGTCAGCACAGGACACAATTAACTGCCAGCAGCTGACCTGAATTCACGGGCCTGGCTTGTAGGGAATAGGGAACAAACAATTCCTCCTGATTGTCCTATACAGTGGGAACAAATACTTTTGTCATTATGGGTCACAGAATTTGCAGAACTTTTATTACAAATAAAGGAAAACGCTTTTCTGTTATTTTTTGTTTGCTGGTTTGTTTTCATGTTTTAATGTTTTCTAACTTTTATCCAGTGACAAACATTTCTGCTCTTAGATGAGGAAGCACTTGTTTATGCTCCTGACTAAAACTCATGTCTTGAGAGGGTTTAGATTTAGCACATTCATTCACCACCCAACTGGGGAACTACAGCCTTGACTTACAGGATTTATTTGGCATGTTTGATCTCAAAGACATTTGAAAACTTGATTATATTAAAGGCTGCTAATTATAAAGTCTGTTTCTCATAAAATAAAGACACGAATCTAAATTTTTAGATGAATGCTTACTGAATTAAACAGAGGAATCTAATGGCTTTCATTACACATGCAAGTATTCTCACTCAGAGCTATGAGTAATTACACATAAAAAGTTCATGGGAGAAAATCAAACCTGCTAAAGGTTAACTGTAACACGTCTTTCACCATCAAAGAGAGAAAGTTTCAAGACTTGGAATATTCTTAACACAAAGTCAAAGGTGAACACTGTTCCTGAGAAACAGGCCACCACCTAAATAATAAGGATAAAGTGTCAAGACTGGGCAGTGCCTAATTCCCAGGAACTGGTTACTGGCACATGCTCAGGTACCTTCATTCCAGTGCAAATAATTCAAGAAAATGGACCTGCCTTCAAATCTGGTTTACTCCCTGGGTCTCCACGTGCAAGGTGGGTACCTCCAATAGACTTTTTCTTCTGCAGAGCCACATGTTCTGATGTCAACAATCGCTCTTGCAGGGAGCCAGGCAAAGGCGCAGACAGCAGAGAGCTTCGCTTTCTGCAGGCAGGAAAACTCCAAAGACCTGGCTTATCTACAGAATGAAAACACCTGGAAATATGATCCAGCATAATGCCTATCCTTAGTGCTTTATTCTGATCACAGCCTCCTGAAAATGCTGGGGGGTTTTGTTTGTTTGTTTTTGTTTTTTTTTGTTTTTAATCTTTTTTTTTTCCCCAAGAAACATAAACAACAAAAAAAGGTGTCATTCTTTATAAGCACATTTGGAAATAATTTCTACCATTTTAATTCTGATAAAAGAAAAACACATTACAACTTTATACTTTTTTTTTTGTTCAAAGAAGGAATAATTCCTTCTTTTGCACATAAACTGCCAGGACAAATCTTCCCCTCTATGAGTTCTAACTTTTTCTTTCATCTTATTTTTTCCTTCTCCATCACTACTAAGTTCTCTGAGCTTTCAGACACACAGGGTATTGGCAATGGCATTTCTCCTTCAGTATGGCAGCTGTAAGGAGCTGTATCTTCACAGGGGAAGGGAAACAAGGTTCCCACTGTTGGAGCTCTGCAGAGGACAAACTCTTGCAAGCAGATGGCTGAAAGTCTCCATGCAAGACAGGAGAGATCCCCCACTGCCTCTTCAGACCTCACACACTTTTTAATCACAAAGTACGATGACCTTGGCTCTCTTCTTAGCACATTATTTTCTGCCAAAATTATGAAATCAAATTAAGTTTCACAACTGGCTTCAAGCGCTCATTTCCATTTGGAGGGTTGGGAAAATTCACGGCAACCTACAGCCTCCATGCACGTGGTTCACACTTTCTCCACAGGCTGGGTACCAAATAAACAATACAACCAGGATTCCAATGGAAACCTGAGTAGCAGGAAGGAAGTAGAAAGCAAATGGGGCTCATGGATGCAGCTATTTATCCCTGTTTATCTCTCAGTTTTAACCCTTTGGAAAGGAGAGGTGCAAATCGCAGCTTGATTCACGGTGGCACCGATGGGGCTACACGGTGACTGGAGCACATCTCGTGCTGGATGGGGCTTGCAGTGTCCCTTGTAGGCACTAAACCCTCTGATAGATGGGAATCTCACTTCCTGGAGATTTTGACAACTAGGCAATCACACTACATATTGGTACACACTGCATGAAGCAGAGCAGCAAAGCAACTGGGGCCCACGTGCCGTGGCAATGGCATCAGTAGATGGGCCTGGAAAGAAATCTGTCCTCTCCACAGGAATTACTTGCTCCAGCAAGTAACTACCAGCTCAGTCCAGTCTGCTGCTGTTCAGGACACTCAGCAAAGTCCATCAGCTTCTGCAGCATGCTGAAAGGACACAGGTTTTCAGGGAGAGAGGTGGCAGACGTAGCCCTGAGTCTCTGTATTGTAGCCAGTGGTTAACCAGGCAGTTAAACTGAGCAGTTTGCTTTGGAAGCACAAAACAAGTCCCAAACTCCCCTAAAACAAAATGGATCTACTAAGTGCATTGGGAAGAACCAATTTTCATGTATCATTATTTTTAGAACCGGTATTAAAGACAGGAAAAACTTCAACAGCCACACTACTCCAAAATGTTCTGGAGCTCCTCCTAGGAGCTGAATTGCCAGCACAACTCTTCTCCAGCCTTCCCAGAGCACTAAAGAAGAGCAGATCCCCTTTTCACCCACCTGCCACGCCTCCTTAACCAGGCTACAGGCAGCTCTGAGACAGAAAATCTCCCTGGCTGGCCAGGAGGTTTGCTGGAAGGTGAAAGTAAAACCTATAGAGCACTTCAAAATTGTCTGACTTCAAAGAGCCCTACTGCGGGACCTGCACCTGAAGCTTTTCATATTTTCTTGCTATGTTTGACTGTTTATCATTAAAATATTCATTCAGCCAGTTTGGCACAACAAGCCCTTTAATGGATCTTAGGCTAAAAAGAGTTCAGCTTGCAAACATAAGAAGTAAAAACATAATCTTCCACGAAGAAAACTTTGATGCATCTTAAAATAACATCTTTTCAGAGGTAGTTACACAGTTACCTTTTTTCCTTCCTGTGGGCTTTTCGAGACTTAATGAATCCGTGAGCTCTTATTGACCAGGCACAGCAGGTGGGCACACTGGAGAGTCTGGCTGGAAATCCAGGATGAGAAGGCTGGCTCTGAAGTCCTACTGGAGGGAGCACCGTGCTCAGGTTCACACAGGAAAGTCTTCTTCCTCTGCATCTGTGAGCCTAGGAAGCAATAAGCATAGAAACGCCTGCAAAATTTTCAACCAGAATCAGTAAAACTTCTGATTTATATCACCAAGGACTTGTCTCGATCTCACTAGATTCCAAAAACTAAATTGAAATATGTATAGAGCTTCCTTGGCTATCTGCCCACCCTTGCAATATGGCTTCCATTACCATACTATTGTAGTGCTTCGTGGTTTTCAACATTTTTATGCTCACAGTGCCCCACTGGGATGGAGACATGTAGGTTTTTCTTCCCTTTATGGACTGAAAGCTGAAACCAAGAGAGAGACCAAACAGTTTGATCCATTGAAGAATACAGGACCCATAAAGACTCCAAACTCGAGACCCTCAACCCCTAAGTATTCAAAATCTACCCAGTCCTTAAGCAAAAGTTTGTCTCAGATGTGTGGCATCATCGTCACACCTTTTTCATATCATATTTCCTGCTGGAAAAATCACCCATCAGAAAGTCAATGCTCAGTATAGAAAAGAATTCAGATGCTCTGGAATTATGAAAGCAAATCAAGTCAGAGAGTCCTGGTCAGAGCGATGAGGCACACCAGCATTATTTATCCTAACAAATAGCCCTCTCTGGACCATGCAGAAATCTCCAGACTCTCTCCCTAGGCATCAGCAGCACCTAGGCCAGCATGAGTCTGTTGGAATATTTTAAACTTGCCTTACCTTCTCAGACACTTAGTGGGAAAAAGTAACAGAAAGTTATAGCTGAAAGGGATATTACGTGGCTATGTGACTGTCACATAATGGAACACTCTTCTCGAAGTAATTGTATAAAGAGCAATTCTGTGGGTTTTACTGAATAGCTCAAGAAAATTTAAACCTCCATAAAAGGATAGTGAAAATAAAAAATAACTGTGTTACAGGAAGACACGTCCTCACATAAAGAATGCTAGAGGTACAACATTTATGAAGGTACTTGAATTCTTTGAACTTTTTCACAAAACATTTTAAAGGGAGTAGCTTTTGTTCAGATAGCCCAATTATTTAGTTCATAGCACACAAGTTCTGAATGTTGTACACATACGATATGTAGCTGCATTCAGTGCTATACAAAACGTAATGGAAAGAAAAAAAACCTGTTCTAAAAAATATTATCTGTCTCCTTGCAACTGTACCTACACCTACATCACCTACCTCCACTCATACACTTACCACTTTGCAAATCAGACAGACTTTTGCTCAAGATACTCCTAACAGAGGTGCCACCTAAAGAGTGAAAAGATAAAAGTTACATACAGTTGTTGTTTTGGTTTGGGTTTTGGTTTGGGTTTTTTGTTTGTTTGTTTTTTACAACTCAGAATCACCTCGGCAGATCCGGAGAGCCGACCCTGGCCCTCCTGCCTCCCAGCCCTCTGTTTAGCAAAGAGCTAACAGAAGTTATTAAACATGCCACTGAAGACAAAAGCACTGAAAACGCACTCTGAGACACGGTGTCCAAATTTAGGTTCTCTAATTTATTGTAGTTCCTCCAGTTTTCCCTTTTAAAGGAAACATCAACGTCACAACCTTTCACAAGGCAAGGATTTTGCGAGCAGGGCTGGGGAAAAGAACACCAAGCAAACAACGTCAAGCAGAATTCAGTTCATTTCTCACAAGAAAACATATACGGTGGCAGGGAGCCAGCTTCTGATCTCATTTACACTGGGGCAAAGCCATGGCAACGGCACTGCTGAAGCACCAGAGCCTCTCCTGCTGTAAGGGAGATGGGCAGCCAGCACAGCCTCCCTGGACAGGGGTTTGCAGCACGGTGCCTCTCTCGGTAAATGGGAAAGATTGGTGCTTGGAATGAACAGCAACATGTTTATGCATCACAGAAACGTTTTTCCTGTCTCATTTAGGCATTTGGCTGTTAAGCTTTTCACATAAATTCTAGAAAACCCAGGTAATGGATTGAATTAGGTTTTGATTCTGTACTAGAAGGTTTCAGAAGTCTGTTTGCACTCTTCCTTTGGAAAGCAGGCCATGAGACACCAGGGTACTTGCACACTTGCTTCAGCCAGATGTCAGCAAGACTTTGCCAGGTGCTCGATGCAGAAGGAGGTCAGGGTCAGACCCACTGCCCCCGCACTCCCCAGCATAGCTGCTTGGCTAAAGTCCCCCCACAGGGAGCCATCAGGGTGCCCTGCAGACTGAGCGTGTTCTGTCTTGGGCAGCATCTGGTGCCAGCTGGGAGATGTTCTGGGGAGTGCAGCAACACTCAGTGCTGAGTCAGACCAAGGGGGAATGACTCACCCAGAAACGTCAATGAAAGACAATATTTCTTCCCTCCAGGCTGCCCTTGTGCTGCTTTGTGCTTTTCATCCTAAAGGCCAGGGTCCTTTGCACCTTTCTAGATAGCAGCTGAACAGTTTTTACCAGCACAGAGTTTCAAAATGCTGTTTCTTCTCGATGTTTCCCTCATGGCAGATGCTTTGTTCTGTGCCTGTCACAAGACACCGTGTCCCATCGCAGCAGTAGAAAGTGCAGCAGGAACCACAAAGGAGGACAGATGTAAACCAGCACCAGGCTTGGGAGGGTAGGCTGGCTGCTGGAAGAGCAGACAGACACAGGACAGCCTGGCTCCCACTTTTGCACAACAAATGGCTGCAACATTTGCCCTCCTCCATCCCTCTCCAAACCACCCAGTGACACTCTTTGTTCTAGGTCTGAAGTAGGAAGAGTTGGCAGGTCATTAAGTACATGCAACCATTACAAAAACACGTCTAATAGAACAAATTTTTATTTTTCATACTTCATGACTTCAAGAAACTAGGATTGTTTCGAGAAGAAAATGCAAACACTCTCAAGAGATACTGTTGTTAGCAGGCTGTTTCCTGACTTGGCGGGAGGCCTTGTAGCCTCTCTGTAGTCAGTGATGGGCTTACCTTCCAGGCCTCTTTGCTCCTGAGACCTCGCACATACTTCCCTGTGTTTTGAAAAATGGTGCCCACATTCATCTGGGCCCATCCTCTCAATTCAAGTCATCTTCCAGCCATGTGAAGGTGATAACTTTATTTCGAGCAGCAGCCTCATTACATCACTGCATAGCATTTGTTCACGTGTGTTTCCATACACTCAAACAAGGGATACCATCTGCAGACACAGTAAGGACAGGAGAGCTATGAAAGAAACAGAAAGACCAGAACTGAAGGGGATATCTGGGTAACAAACAGGTCTGTAAATCATGGCTTCAGTCATAAGCTTACCAAAATAGCTGAAACACCTCAGGCCCACACTGAGGTATTTATCTGGCATTGCTTCATGACCATTTTACTTGACAGCTCCGCAGAAAAATCTTTAATTTTTATCAGTCAAGTGAAAATCAGGGACTGAAGAGCAGAAGACTACAAATTGACTCTAACTTAGGACCAAACACCGTTTAGGTTAGAGGCACCAAATGTCAAGGCTGATTTGAGGCAATCCTAAGAGCTGGAAGCACATCCTACCTTTCTGATGATACTGGGAAGTTATTTTGCACCAGATTGTAGAGGCGGGGCAAGGAGCAAGAAATTCCCTAGCATAATTTCATCCAGAAGAGAGAAAAGCACTAACCCCAGTATTCCCATTCAGGCTGTGGCCCCGACATGTACACACGCTCTGTAGCACAAGAGACCTCCAATCTTTCCAGGCATTCAGGGAACGTCCTCTTGGTCCTTACACTGACACTGAGACCTTACTCAAGCCTGGCCAGTCAGGGAAGGGAGGAGAGAGTGTGACATGCTCCTTACATCCTCTTTTCTTTACTCTGCTGTCCTAAGTTTAGGTAGACTTGCAAGTGTTCTCTCACTGTGGGTCACACCTACCCACCAGCACATCATTGGAATCCGAAGAGGTGCTAGTGAGTGTGTGTATTACAGCATTTTCCTTAGAGAAGGCACAAGTAGTTGACATTTTAATGGTATAATTAGCGCCCATAAAAACTCTGCATTCTAAGAATAGTCACAAGAAACGGAAATATGGAGTGGGAGCTTATAAAACGTTATCAGTTTTGCCGTCTCTTTGGAGAAAAGCCTGCCAACTGGCCTCAATTCATCATTCAAGGGTACAGTAAATGCTGGAAAGTAGATTTTTAGAAGTTTCACCCCAGCCTCCTCTGAAATCTGAGCAGTTTTCTATTGCTCTCTCTTTGAACAGCAAAGCTAAAGTGTGTCACCAGAGGTAAAAATTCTCAGGTTAATTAAAGAATTGGCTAATTGCACTTGGCTGCCGCATCTGAGCAGCAATAATCAGTAATCCATAGAGCTGACTGGGGTATGGCACGTGCACATTTGCATATGGGATCCAAGAAGCTGATGAATAGTAATTGGCACTGGAATTTGCACAGGTTCATTAAACGCAAAGTTTTCTGCAGATGTGGGGCAGAATTCAGGGTAAAAGACAAACGTAGACTTGTATTAGTTTGAGGGCTGCTGGCCACAAAGAGCACCTTTCGCAACCAAGAGTCAAAATTCAAATCCCAACTCCCTTGCCTCTAAAGCAGTATCCTTTTGCTGCTGCCATTTGGTTGCATGTCACGGGGCTGCCCCACTACCCGTCAGGCAAACTGATGCCTGCCAGGCACCTGCACAGCAGCCCAACACTGATGACAACCAGTCTGCAGTCCTCTGCTTCACCAATACCTGCACAGGGTCAGTCAAACCTGCCAGATTTCCTAGGCAGCCTAAAACGTAGGTACCCCACTTTCATTATTGCAACGTACACATTCCCTTAGGTCCGTAATCTTAATCACCCTTCTAATATTGTGCTGCTGATGTGGGATTTAGGTTTTTTTACCACTTTTACTCTTATCTCTGCTGTTCAGAGTGGGTAAATACTTTTGGATTGATCCAAGCTGCTGTTCTTTTTCTATGCAGCCTAATACCCATTTTCATTCTGTGCATCTCTCTCAACAGAGAATTAGATGGTAGGTTTGCCTGGCTTTTGCACCACAGTTAGGTAAACATAAGAGAAGATGAAAGAGCTATTCAGCTGAAATGGCTTCTCCCTTCTTCCCAACACAATGTGCATTTTTCTCAGGACTCCCTGTTTCTAACCCACAGGTCAACCCCTGGTCCAGGCCTACGCTGAAAATAAGGTGACCCCTACGTCTGCATCTGCTCTTTCTCTCAGCTGCAGAGGTAGACTCCCACAGAATAATCAAAGCATAGGTCCACTCTGCTTTCCACCTGTATCTGTAAGTTACCCTGAAAAAACCCCAAACAAAATGGCAAAGGAATGAATTAATAAATCTATTTCGCTATAGTGGCATTGAATTCACAGTTAGGGAAGAAAGCTTTTGGGAAAGAATTAATTTTTATAAGTAAAAGTCTTTGATTCCACTGGGAAGCCTGAGAGATCAGCTGCAAATTCCAGTTAAAGATATTGTAATGAAGATGAGCTAATATACAGCAAGGTGTGAGGATATGATGGTAAACCAGTAGACTATGTTTTTAACAGAGTGCAAGGGACATTTGTGGGAAGAACTTAAGAGCAGAGATTCAAGAGATTAGAAGATGCAGTTCAAGGCACTGGAAAAAAAAAAAGCAATAAGGAAATAACAGCAGTTATTTTTAACTCTTCGCTGTGTTTATGAGTTTTGAATGCTTTATAGACAGTACTTTATAAAAGGGGCTTGGAAAGCTGCTTTGATTGCTGGAGTGGGAAAGATCACCTTAATTACTATCTCATCTCCAACTAGAGCTTAGGCAGTTTCAGAGCAAAGGAAGTGCTGAGCCTATTCTGAGATATAAAACATCTCACCAAATCACCCTAAGTGGTACCATTTGAAGGTTTTATAAATTCTCGCAAAGATTTCCCAAGATTAAGGACTTGCTCGGTGAGAAGAAAGACACCATGAATTTCCTGTCCTCTGAGACACAGGACAGCCCTGACAGCATTCCCTAGGATGGGGTTCTTAGGAAATATATTGAGTATTAAACACAGCCCCTTCATGGAGGGTTTACCACAATATGCTATTTTGGTTTGTAAAATTGTGCTCCTACACTGGAACCAACCCAGCCAGGAAATTAAGAATTTAGTTGCTACCGGTAGATGTTCATCATTATTAACCTTTCCCTGAAACTACCTGATTACATCTATTGTTATCTTAAATAATTCTGCATTTTAAAAGAAGCCCAAACATAGCTGAGGCACTTAATTACCCACACAAAGTGAAGGAACACAGTGCTTCTATGTAGTTTCCCATAATTCTGAGGTGTTCAATAACAAACTGGAATGGGAACTCATTGTCAGATTTCTAAAAAAATCCTAAAGCCTCCAGATGAGAGAGAAGAGAGTCTGAGAGGAAAAACGAAACACAGAGGAAAGCAATGTAAGAGTACTCTACTGAAATTCGAATATCACAGTTTCTGACTCTGCTTGAAGGCAGTCATGTTTAATGCACAGCTCATCAAGCACAATTGTCTCATTCTCTTTAGAGCACTGCATTTTCCTCCTTTTGTCAGTGTGGGCTTCTACCACTGCAGATCTCTGTGTTGCAAGATGGTCCTTTCTCCCCTTGTTCCATCTTGAGAAACAAAACAAAAACCCCCTCATTTACAGAGCTATTTTGTCATGCAGATTTTGAGGCAAACCAAAATGTGCAAAGTCGCTCTAATTTAATAAATAAAATTATAATTAAAAAATAATTGAAAGCTAACAGTATCCGTTCCTGCAAATTTTTAGGGGAGAAATAAGCTACACCTTTTTCTCACCTGAGAATATAAGGAAAGACAGGCTCAAACTAGAGTGTCCTTGGGCAGCTCCAGATGTGAATATGTCCAGATTTCAAACAGCTTGGTAAGAGGGATTCTTGGCTAAGCTCACCAGAAACACAAGGGCAGGGCATGAAGGCCCAGAGGAGAGGAAAACTTTTTATAATTCTCTAACCAGGAAATCATTGACTCATAGAATGATTTGGGTCAGAAGGGACCTTAAAAATCCCACCCCCCCCCCCGCCATGAACAGGAAAAGGTATCAAAGTTGACATCTTATTAAGCAGGGCAAAGGAATAAATAGGAATGATACATGACATGCTTCTGTTTTGTCTGCCACACAGATATTCTCTGCATCTCCCTGGGTAACTGAGAAACCAAATTGCCAGATACCTTCCTCTCTGACGTGCCAAAAAGCGTTAAATTCCACAACACCACAGCTGTGGTCAACAGAATTAGAACTCTTAATAATAGGAAATGGAACCTAAATGGCTCTTAGGATTCCCTCAGATCCAAAAGCACGGATCCCTTACATTCATTTCAATAGGAATAGTATGACTTTTTCTTTCAGAAAAATTACTTTTTTTTTTTTTCATTATTACTGCATAACAGCGTTGATATTTGTCCAAGTATTAAGTTTAAAGGCAAGTTATCTTCAGAGATATAAGCTATTAGGCCAGGAAAGATAGTGATTTAGAATTTAAAATATTTTTTTTCTCTCTCTTTATCATTCCCTTTCCTTCCAATACAGTATTTGCCTGCAAAAGTGCCCCTCCCAAGGGGTCATGTTAATATTAGAACAACACCTCAACTGGCCAACATTAGTTAATTTTAACACACACAGATCATTCCAGACCAGCTGGGAAACCTGTCTGTAATATGCCTCTAGCCAACTGACTAAAGCACTGTTTGACCATAAAGATACATATTCCTTCCTGTTACTAGAAATGCTGTGGCTCTGTAGGAAAGTAAACATCACAGGGTTATTAAATTTCTACCTCAAGGTGCAACCGTGAAGAATGGGTACTCAGCAACCAGAAACAGAGGAGCACAAGATGTTCCACCCTAATGGCACATTTTGCAAGGAACTACCAAAGCTCACATCAACCTGTAACAGCCAGGCCAATCCAAGTGATCTCCACAAACAGCTCCAAACTTGTATTGACAGGAAATGATCAGATTTAAAAGCCCAGCGTGTCTGACAAATATAACTCAGCCCCCCAACTTCCTTGACATTTTTTTTGTCCCTACCATCACCATCTTTTCCAATTGGATTTAAATGAGTAATCTCAGTTTTAAAAGGTTGGTTCAATATTTATGTTGGCTATTAAGGTCGAGGAGTCAAGAGACGAGAACGCTAATTTCTGCAAGCAGATTGCCTGACATTTGAGCAAGATTGAAAATTCCATCAATATGGCACATTTTTCTTCACAAAAAGTTCATGTAATTTCTCAGGCATTAATCAGCAGACATCAATCCTGAATGACAAAGAAAAAAGCAACAACCTGGATCCTCTACGCCATGTCCTCCAGTCTCATTGGAATGTTCATGCTAAGGGGAATACAGATTACACAGCAGAAGGCAAATCCCACATAACCTGTACGGACCTCTGAACTGACTGGGAAAACTGTATGGGAACTTGCTTAATGGAGGGGAAGAATTCAGGGATGGAGCTGAAGGACCAGTCACATGAAGCCACCACACAGGTTTAGGAGAAGGAGCAAAATGATTGGGACTGCAACCAGCTGTGCCCATGATTTCACATGAGGTATGGAAAAGGAAGGACTATTCTGGTCTGTGGACTCTGGAATACCACATGTCTAGTGAGAATTACCACGTGTCAGAGGCAGCAATGCTGTAAGAACAACCCAAGTTTCTGCCTGTTGCCAGAACAGGGCACATGAATTGGTCAGGGCATTGCCACATGACAGGACTAAAAGAACTTCAGTATTCTTTTAGCTGCAGCTTTTTCAAGCTTTGCTCAGCTCTCAGAACACACACCTTCTCTTCCTTTGCTGCCAGCAGGTGTGAACTCTGCCTTCTTTCTTCCAATTTCAGAACCTTCAGCCACATCAAAATAAAGCACACTGAGAATCTTTTTGGCTTGGCAGGATATGGGGAGACACACCCCTAAGTGCATATCATTCAAATGGTCATTTAAAGAGTCTACTGACTTGTGTGGAAGCTGCAGCCAGAGGAAATAAAGGCCTTTAAGGCACCTTCCTGGTTGCTCAATAAATAGACCTGTAGCACCAAGATGGTTCCTTATTACAGAACGTTGGAGTAACATCATCATGCTGGGAATCCCATGTAAGCCAGCCAGCTCCTAAGCTGCACTGCAAACAAGGAGCAAACTGGGAATGCCAGGGAGGGAAATACCTCAGACTCACAGAGGAAAATAATCTCAGGGTGAAGCTGATTAAAAACTTTCAGAGATTTAAGTTGAAAAAAGTAAGCCTTTGAAAATGCTCCAGAGTTTCATTAATACATGAAATGTGGAGGACTCCAGCACTCTTTTCCTTGAAGAATATTTTTCCTTTCTAAGATCCCCCAAGAAATGTATGTGGTGTTGGACAAACATTCAGCTAACTTGCACATGAAAAAAAAAAAAAAAAAAAAAAGGAAGGAAAACAAATCCCTACAAACAGCAAAAAATCCCCCCAGTTTTGAACTGCTGATTAATTACTAGGAATTATTCCTTTCAGCATGCCAGCTGAACAGTCTCTCTCTGCTCTTTGGAAAGTTCTGTGCTTGTTTGTTGGGATGTTTTCTAAAATTTCTTATGGTGTGATTAAGTGGTGACTATAATGTACAGAAAATATATTATCCTATAGTCCCTTGGAGTGATGAAACGTGGGATACACATAGACCTGAGGCCAGTCTATCACCTCCCCATTATAGGGAAAGAAAGGTTACATGCATATGCTAAGTAAGTCAAAGCTCAGTTATTGGCCATGTTGGCCATGCTTGATGTTTCAGTATTTTCCAGGATTTTTTTTTTTGTCTAAGACCAGAATTTGGTTAAATTTTAACCAGAAATACAATAAACAGAATGATCACAAATGAAGCCTGAATGTGGTGTCCTCAACTTGCCCATTAAATCTACCTTCAGAAAACTTATGAAAAAAACCCCTCACAACAACCAAACCTAAAAAAGGGCAAAAGAAGTTGTTTTGAATTAAGAAACAACCAGTGGTTTTCTAAGAACTGAATTTAAAATACCTGTACCGGTCCATTTCCATACAGCCTTGTGGCATTCCCGGGATTTGTGAGCTCCCTCCCGTGGCCGCGTTAAACAATTCCGGGCTGTTTTTTATCAGGCCGGCACTGGCTGTAGATTAATGCGGCACAAAAGGGCAGTTTGTCGTTCTCCGAGGCAGGAATTGATTTTAATCTCCTCGGTAGCTCAGTGAGTCACCCGGGCTCCTGCTGAATCACCGTCACAGCCGGAGAGAGATGGACCTTTGCCGCATATGGGAGATGGAGATGGGCAGGATACACAGACATTGCCTGGAGGAGGCAGGGATTGGGAAGTGCTCCAGGGTGGGCTCCTGCCATCCTTGGATGGTATGGCAAGGGCTACCTCGGATGCCAAGGGCTGTGCTGCTTCCCAGGACAGCCTAAGGGCAGGGTGCCCTTCAAAATCCATTCCAAGATGTTATTTCAAGGCTACTCCTGCAAAGATGTGCAGCACAGCACTAGTGAGAGCTGGAGGAAAACCCCTGGGCTGCTCACCCCGGCAGGCAGGAGAGCTTGGGGTGGCTGACAGGGGGGGAGCACCAGCCTGATTTCTGCAAGCCAATTAGTGAGTAGAAAGTGAAATATCCAGCTACCACACCTGTCTGCAGAATGGGCTGCAGGGAAGTAAGTAATGGGCCAAGAGAGCAGCAGGGAGATTTGCAAAACAGACCTTGCACATTTTTGAAACCAGAAGCTCCAGAAGTTTGGAGGCTGAACTGAAAACTACCTTTTTAAAAATGAAAGGTCATGTTGTGCAAGAGCATTATATGAGTTCTGGCAATGGATGCCTTTTAAGCTGTCGGAACACTATTTACAAACTTATGGTATCAATTTGCAGACAGTCATTAGAGGTATGACTGAGATTTCCCATCTATTTTTAACACAAGTAAAATGGAAAGACAAAAAGAAGAAAAGCTGTTGTTTTCACCCTAGATTTATTTTCCCCTCAAACCAAACACATTGTCTCAGAAGACTGATTGTCCTCTTACTATTAAAAGCTGGACTGCAGATTTAGTAACTTAACCCCAGACAGATTTGGGTGGTACACATGGCAATAAATGAGTTATAGCCATTGAAATCCTGCAGAATTGCTAATTTTGGAACCTTAGTACTAAGATTTATTGCAGGTACTGTGCCACAAGAAGAAACATAGTGTCCTGCAAGCATTACATAAATCCCCTATTACTACCTCTTAACACAGGAGTTCACCAAAGAAAAGTTAACTTATTAAAAAGAATTAATTAAAATTCATCAAGGCAATTAATTTTTCTTGTAGATCAATACTCTAGATCAGTAGTACCTAATAACAAGACTATTTATATTTGGCCAAGCCTTGGGCCACATGTACCATAAAAACCCACACATTCAGTTTGGGCAAAAATATGTGAATTTACCCTCAGATCATCTGCACCCAGTCAATTACTACAGTGCCATGGGCAAATAAGATGCTAAAATGCACACACAGCTACAACTCCTGCTTTTCTGTTTGAACTGGCACTTATCTAACTGTGATGCAAAAATTGCTTTTTCTAAGCTTTTTTAAGCATCTGATCATGACAATAGTAATTGTAATGGTTAGACCTCAGGCTTCTTAATTTGAAAAAGGGTACCCCCAAAATCTGCCCCCCTCCCTGTTCCTGTCTGCTGCCCCCATCTCCCCCAGCTATCCCCAGGACTGTAAAGGGCTTCTCTCATTGCACTGGTCAGACTTTGGACCCAAGCTTTGAGACAAGCTCTTGGTCACAGGACTTGGTATGAAGATGCTGCAGTAACACGTAGCTGGGGAAGGTAAATGCTTCACTTACAGAGGTAGAATAGCAACAAAGCTGCCTCAAAAGGCCCCACAACACAAGCTGTTGTACACACTACAGTACAAGCTCAGTTCCTCCTGCAAGTAATTATTTCACACTGAACAGCAGTTTTCTTTTTCAGAGGTCTCAAAGGAAGAAGAAATGAAAAAAACCCACAAAAACCCACAACATAGAAGAAAGCCCACGCCTCTGAAAGGTAGATATCAGATGGAAGCCCCGAAAAATGCAGTACCTAAGGAGCTGCTGCCTGCAGAAGGGGCTACAGCACCTCATCGTGCCCATTTTCTGGCAGTTGAACATTGCATTTCACCATGGATCAGCTCCCCATTCCTGTGTTCATCTGAATGTTGGATCACCTGCATGTTGGACCAGCTCAGGAGCACAGGATGCAGCACTTGGGAAAGTCTTCTTCAGGCTGTCCTCCTGGAGATGTGTCAGAGGGACAGGGATGGACCTCTCACAGGGGTACCTGTGCCCCAGCACCACAGCTGTGCCCAGCCCTGCCTGAGGGAGCAAGGGAAGCTTGGCATCACCTCAGGCACCAAGAAACCTCTTGTAAAAAGCTTCCCACAGCTGCCTCATTCCTGCCTGGAGAACATCTGTTGATGCAAACAGAAATCGAAGGTTTCTCCTTTCACTCCCCCACCTTCCCCTCCCTGTATGCTGGCGCTTGAGAGGGAAAACAGATTTTAGAGATTACTCCCACTACCAGATCCTAACAGAGATAACTCTACTAAAAGGTAAATTTTTGAGCTGAAAGCTCACACAGCAGAGAAGTGTTTAATTCCAAGATAATTTTAAGGGAAAGGCAGATCCAAAACAGCATCTCCAAAGTACTCATTTCACCAGACTGTTTGTCTAACTCTGTCCTTGCTGAGAACACAGTCTGCAGAACAGGCTCGGAGCAGTGTGATGGCAGTGATAGCTAGCACTGAGCAGGGAATTATGAAGTGCAGATGCAAAGTTTGGCTAAGACTTTCAAATGCTAAAAGGCTACAATTGGAACCTGGTTTTTGGAATTACCGGGGTTGTAATGTAACCATTTTTGCACATTTTAACACTGCATATGTAGATTAAATATTTTTTCCCCACATTCTCTCTCAGGCAGAAAGAAATTAGGCAGACTAATAACGCACACATTTTAGAGATTATGCCTTTGGGGAAAAAAAATAATATCCTATAGCTAATTTACTGAGGGAGATAAGTGATACTCATCTCCTTTACTACCTAGTATGATATTTAAAGATGCTACAAAAACCTAATTACCTTATTGATGTGAAGCAGATATAAGACTAAAACCTGTGTAATAGTTAAGCCTGTTGCTATAACAACCACACTTCAAGGACATGGATACACAAGAAACATGCAACAACATCTGCATTAACAAAATGTCTCTCTGCAATTGAACTCTACCTGGCAAAAGAACCAATTAAATGTGAAACTTCTTTGTTCAAAAGGGTCAAAAAACCAAAAGAACCCCATTATTTTGTTACTGTCAGTGGAATTCCCTCTTTAAACAACAACAGCCTCTCCACAGGAGATTTGCTATTTAATTCATCTAGTTTTCAATTCCTCCCCAGATGTTTCCCCTCCAAGGACAAGAAGTGAACCTCAGTGTTCCCACCTCAGTCAAGCAGACATTTAAGCATCTGGTTGTTTCCATTAAATATGAAGAAATATTGCTTTGGATGTGTATTGCACCAGCTATGACTTGTTCCACACTCTGCTCACAAAATCAAGAGAATAAAGTGCAGAAACAAATGTTTCACTTTCACTGTAATGCAACATAACAGGCCAGGCAAGGAATCAGCAGAGTTTTTGTTTGTTTGACAAACTGAGTAATCATTTGGCACAACTTTTTCCCTTATTAGACCATTTTTTCTGAGCCCAGGATAGAAAAAGGCTATAGAATATTTTTTTTTTTTTAAAGGAAGAAGGTCAAGCTGAGGCCAACAGAGATGTGTTCAGTGATGTTCAAGAGCAGTACATGGTTTTTGCTTCTCTAATATGAACAATTTTTACAGGCTAGGGAAGTTCAGCTCTACTTGAATAAAATAATGCACAGAGGACTGTTATGCACTAAACATACTAATAGCCACTGATTAGGATGCCAAGATTGTTACTTCAAAATGAAAAGTAAAGAGGATGCAAATTTCTGCATAATACCTTAAACCACCTTAAAGCCACCTAAATGGCTACAGTAGAAAGAAGTGGAGCTCATCCTTGCACAGTGATTATTTTCATAGTTTCAGGAGATTTCTGTTTACCCACAGAACATCCCACAGCTAGAAAGACCAAAAGCGATTCGGATCTAATTTAGGAAATAACTATTTTCAGCATTAAAACTATTCAACATGCAATTTTCAAATACATAATAAGGGGTTCATAATCATATTGCTGCTTGCAAAAGGATGAATACAGTTTCCTCCTAGTTAAATCTGTGCTTTGCAATACCAGGCATGAAACACAGCAGTGGAGAGATAAGAGGCAGTAGCAATACTTGTACACCTCTGATTTACAAGTGTCTTGTTATTTCTGTACCCTGTTTCTCTGATCAGAGCATCTCAAGCAATATAACTCCAACAATAAACGCAAATTGCTTTGACTTTGGTCCATTCCACTCTCTTTTTTTTTCGGTTTCCTGGATTTGCATAATTACATATTCTAGGAAGACAGCTTCAGAAGCAAGATTAAATTCAGCACAAGTTTCACAAAGCTTCCCAGAATGGTGACTTTGTTAATAATAAACACAAAATACAGGTTTCTCTACAACTACCTTTTAGTTCTCTCTTGAAAATAGCAGCTGTGGCTTCGAATTTATGTTATTGTTTTCATTTGGCTGCACACCTGTTAAAGAAGCAATAAGAGCACTGGAAGCAGAAGTCAACAACTGCATTACATTCAAGGTTTCTGGCTTCAACACAGATTGCATACTAGGAAGGCAGCCTGCCAAAGTCAGACCACAGAAAGAGATTTAGCAATAAAAATCACACTTCTTTTCTTTTTTTTTTCCCCTTTCTTAAATATAAACAAAAACTCTGACATTCATTAGAGCAAAGCAGTAGAAGGCAACAAGAACGTCACGCCGTTGATGATGGAACAACACAAACTGCAAACTGAAACGAAACTATCCCCATCCTTTTTGGCTGGATGAATTTGCAATCACTGTCTTGTACCTGTTTCTAAATTCACTTTCGACAATCGAGCACTTTCAGCAGTCTGCTTATCAATGACCAAACCTACTCAAATCTTCCAATTCCGAGGTCTAATGGCAGGGTAAGGAAAGGTTAAATGTATCATACAACATGTTACAACAGCTGTTAAAGCCAAAGGCTGAAATCCAATCCACCAGTGCAAAAGGGACAGAGCTGATTTATTAAATCATAAGGT